>NC_059381.1:2169027-2259027 GCF_019703515.2 Myxocyprinus asiaticus | reverse complement strand
ACTTCAGAACATCACCTGTCAACACACACACACATGCACAAGCTCTTCCTTCTCTACTTCTCTACTAAAGTTTTATGCAGTGTAAGACAGCAACAGAATTTCTAATCCCTCAAGTTTCATCTTGGTGACCAATTAGACAGAAACTTTTAATGCTAAATGTCAGGCAAAGAGGCTACGAAAGCCTACGAAACGTAATGAAAAGAACAGACTTTGCTGTTGTCATGGAAACAGTTCGAGTCTCCCCGTAAGTCATGGTTGACCTTTGTTGCGGGATTCGGTGTGTAACACAAGCGGCGAGTGACCTTAAGTGCAGCACTCTGCTCTGTTTTTTAATTTGATTCTCACTGATATCATTTCCAATTTCATTGTTGGCAGGTTTCGACTCCCTCTTGACTTTTCGGTTGTTATTTAGTTCGCGTAGACGGCGTTGTTGGCATTTTATGAGTCGCTGACAGCAGCTGTTTTATTCAGAATGAATGAAGCGAGGCAGAATCGATTTAGAGAGGGAATGATATCAGATATATCTTTGATTTTAAACAGTCATGATATCTGACAAAATGAATGTTATGTTTGAACAATGGTTAGTATGGAAATTACCTGTCTTTTTTGTTAAAGGGATTGCTTCTAAAAATGAAAAATCTGTCATTGATGTTCATGAAAGTGAAATGATCTTTTCTCATTCTCTGTGTGTGTGTCTGTAGACGCGTGTGCAGCATTGTGTGTGTTCTGTGGCCAGCGATCACTCCGTGGGTCTGTTGAGTCTGAGAGAGAGGAAGTGCATCATGTTGGCCTCAAGGCATCTGTTCCCCATCCAGGTGATCAAATGGAGGCCGTGTGATGATTATTTGGTGGTCGGATGTTCAGACGGATCCGTCTACGTGTGGCAGATGGACACAGGTGAGCCTGGGGTCAGGGTTTAGAGGTTGGGGGTCAGAAATCTTTTGTACTTTTGACTATGGTCATAGAGTCTAATCCCACTTAGACCAAAGGAAACCCAGTGTTAGGGAGTAAATAACTAAAAGTAACGACACTACTAACGTAACAACATTTGTCAGTGTGACAATATTTCAGCTGTTTTAACGACAGAGTTTCTTTTCCAGTAACAAGCTACTTTTTCCAACAAGTGTTGGTGTAGTGTAACAAAATGCTATTTTTTGTTACATTGTACTGCGTACAAGCTTTACAGCTGAGCAGACTGATATAAAAGTCAAACACTATCACCTCAAATGTCCGTGTGTCTCTCATTAAAGCATTGGGAAGTCTGATTCATTTGATTGAATCAGTTTGTTCGTACAGTTAATTTAAATGCAGGGGTTTTCAAAATGGGGTCCAGGGACCAACAGCATATATATATATATGAGCCAAAAGATTATGACCACCTGCCTAAAATGCTTTTGGGCACACGCAGACCTGCCGAGGTATGGACTCTACAAGACCCCTGAAGGTGTCCTGTTGTATCTGGCACCAAGACATTAGCAGCAGATCCTTTAAGTCCTGTAAGTTGCGAGATGGAGCTGCCGTGGATCGGACTTGTTGGTCCAGCACATCCCACAGATGCTCAATCGGATCGAATTCATCATGTTCCTCAAACCATTCCTGAACAATGTGTGCAGTGTGGCAGGGTGCATTATCCTGCTGAAAGAGGCCTTTGCCATCGGGAACACCATTGCCATGAAGGGGTGTACCTGGTCTGCAACAATGTTTAGGTAAGGTGGTACGTGTCAAATTGACATCCACATGAATGGCCGGACCCAGGGTTTCCCAGCAGAACATTTCCCAGAGCATCACACTCCCTCCGCCGGCTTGTCGTCTTCCCAGAGTGCATCCCGGTGCCATCACTTCACCAGGTAAACGGTGCACACGTACACGGCCGTCCACATGATGTAAAAGAAAAGAAGACTCATCAGACCAGATGACCTTCTTCCACTGCTCCAATGTCCAGTTCTGATGCTCGGGTGCCCTTTGTAGGTGCTTTTAACAGTGAACAGGGGTCATCATGGGCACTCTGACCAGTCTGCGTCTACACAGCCCCATACGCAGCAGGGTGTGATGCACTATGTGTTGTGACACATTCCTCCCATAACCATCATTAAAATTTTCTGTGACTTGTGCCACAATAGACCTTCTGTCAGTTCGGACCAGATGGGATAGCCTTCATTGCCCTCATGCATCGATGAGCCTTGGGCACCTGACACCCTGTCACCGGTTTGTGGTTTGTCCCTCCTCGGACCACTGTCGGTAGGTACTCACCACTGCTGACCAGGAGCACCCCACAAGCCTTGTCGTTTCAGAGATGCTCTGACCCAGTCGTCTGGCCATAACAATTTGGACCTTGTCAAAGTTGCTCAGGTCTTTACTCCTGCCCATTTCTCCTGCATTCAACACTTTGACTACAAGAACTGATTGTTCGCTTATCATCTAATCTACACAGACCTTGACATGTGGCCTTGTTAGGAGATGATCAATGTATTTGCTTCACCTGTGAGTGCTCATAATGTTTTGGCTCATCAGTGTATACATACATACCGGTATTGTACATAGAGAATTTTTTAATCAACACTATTGTTCTTAGCTTGCTCAGTGGTTGAATAGCACAATTTCCTGTAAAACTGCTTTAGAACAATGATTACTGCAAAAATGCTATACAAATATTCATATGTAAATATAATATATATATATATATATATATATATATATATATATATATATATATATATAAAAATTCTCTAATATTGGGTAGAAAAAAATAAAAGCGAATTATTTAATATCAGAAACAAAATTGTAACTATTATTATTATTATCAGTATTTTTCCTTGGAGAGTAAAAATGGGTCAGTGTAAATAAAAATGTATACTGTAGCTGCCTTTATAGTTTAGGAAAGGGGTCCCTCGCAAGGGAAACATCATTATTGGGGGTTTGGCATTAAACAGTTTGAAAACCCCTGATTTAAATGAAACGGTTCAAAAATCTACTCACCAATTAATTTCCTTGTGCATCCCTGTACGATAATTTAACAATGTTACATTTAGTAAACTACTGCTGTTCATTACTATGTTTTCAGCTGTGTTGAATTTTTGTCTAAAAGTTTTTAAACAAGATACATTTAAACAAGCAAAATGATGTAAGATGTTTTGTCTTGATTGAAAAGCAAATGGAACAAAGTTTAGTGGGATTAATGCTTAAAACAAGAAAAAATTATTTGCTAAAGGTGTCCTGTTAGAGGACATGACTGAGACACTTAAGGTCTCTCTCTCTCTCTTTCTCTCTTTCTCTGTCTCTCTTTCCTGCTGCATTACACACGAGTGTTTTATTTATCCCCTTACAGCCGTGTATTATAAGAGCTGAGTAGAACAGGAAACACACACACAGTGTAATGAGTGTAATGGGTTTATCTGGTGTTCAGGCTGTGCCAGGTGGGACAATTTTGATTGATGGATAGTTAGACAGATAGATAGACAGACAAGTAGATCTGGACTGTTTCATGTGTGTATTTATATATTTGTTTGCGCATTTATCAGGAGCTCTGGACCGATGTGTGATGGGCATCACTGCAGTGGAGATACTGAACGCGTGTGATGAGGTGGTACCCGCGGCGCTGGACTCTCTCAATCACCCCGCAGTGAATCTGAAACAGGCCATGACCCGCCGCAGTCTCGCCGCGCTCAAGAACATGGCACAACACAAACTCCAGACGCTCGCCACCAACCTGCTCGCGGCCGACAACGCTGACAAGGTGAGAACAGTGTGTGTTTTAGAGGGTGTGTACACTGGATGCATTCAAACACTTGAGACACGTTTGTCACCAGTTATCAAAGTTATTAATAAGAAATAAAACACTGTAGCAATCAAATGTTACAGTAAACACTCAAGGTGCTTGCTCCACCCCCAGCTTCTTTTGATTGGTTTAATGAAGCATAATACTTAGTTTGTTCAAATCAATAATGCCAGCTATGAGCAATGGTAATAGTGATGCTCGCCAGAGAGTGTGTGTGTGTGTGTGTGTGTGTGTGTGTGTGTGTGTGTGTGCGTGTGCGCGTGTGCGTGTGTGTGTGTATGTGTCAGAATCGTCTTATACACACAGTTCCTCATCTATTGTGAGATACTGATGGTCAAATGACAGAGTAGTCTGAAGGAGATCTGTCATTATTGTTCATTCGCTGAGCGTCTATTGGACACAAACACACCCATCTGAGGTAATGATACATAACCACCAGCAATCACACTCCCCGACTATAGACCTGTCTCTGTCTCTCTCTCTCTCTCTCTCTCTCTCTCTCTCTCTCTCTCTCTCATTCTGTTCCAAAACTAGTAAGCTGCCTCTGTAGGCAGCATTTAAAGGCATCATGTTTGTGCTCCCTATGCAGAATGTGGTCAGCGGGGTTATGCTGCCTTCAAAGATACCTCGTTTTGGCCAAATTCGAAACAAAATTGCACTGTTCATATTATTGCAATCAATAAAAATATCAAACTGATCAAATAACCATGTGTCATATGTTGTTGGAAAGCTCTCAAGTGTAGAATACAACCAGTCCATTTGTTTTACTCATAGACAAAAATATAGCGAGCAATAGCCAAGTATGTTTTTGACAGTTATGTTGATGTTGATCATATGCCGAGTTTTCGCTTGTAACTTTACGAAAAATAAACAGAACACAAAATATCATACCATTATTTAGAGGAGGTGATTATCTTTCAAACGAGCCCACACACAAGATAATCTGATGCATAGATCATTAGATAAACCACATGAAGCACAATGTTATATATGGCCACCAGGAGATGGCGCCAAATATATGACACAGACTCAATGATGACTCAAATGGCACAGAATGAAACTCATTCTGTAAAATCTCATTAGTAAAATCATGTCTGCATGCTATACAAACCTTTAGTCATTGTTGTGTTTGCATGTGTAATGATGTTCAATTATGTTCAATTATTATGTTTTATTTGTTTGGAGAAGCTTTTGGACTCTATGATAAATTATATTTGTAATGTTATAACATTCGATTGCTTTGTCGTATCAACACCACATTTTTCTCAGATAAAGTTGACATGATTGGGAACAAAACAAAAGCAGTTTTTCGGAGCTGCCTTATTTACACCCAGAGATATATAATGTCAAATTAGAAAAAATAGTACATTTTTGGCTTAAAAGCTAAATGAGTTATAAGCGTTTAATTTTGGGGATGCCACTGAAACAGGGAATCTTTAAAAACACCTTCAGACCTTAAAGGGTTAAAGTAATTTTACAGGTTGTTTTACTCAATATTTGTTAATGCTATGCATTTTTATGCTTATTTAAGTTTTGTGTCATTAGCTAAGAAACAACAACTCTGTCATAATGTCTAAATTGTCCTGTGTGCTTCATGTCAGCGTTCCTTAGCTAAAATATTTTGTTAAAATGAACACTTATGTCTCTGTTTAGCTTTTTTTGTGGTGTTTTTATACATATAAAAAGTGTCCTTGTGCTGTGTGGCATTTTTGACATTGTTAAATTGTTTGTGAGTGAAAGTGTGTTTGTTTTACCCTTGTGTGTGTATGTGTGTGTGTATTGATTTAATAATGGCCAGCTGTTTTGTTTCTGTAGTTTGTGTGTTTGTAAACATTTTTTTTTCATTGACACACTCGTCTGCTAGCGTTGATTTTAATGCACACTTGTAAACACACACTTTTCTCACTCTGTTTACTAATACTGCAGTGAGCTATTGTGTCAGATTGCGTTAGATTAATTCTGAATGGCTTTCAAAAGTGTATTTTTTAAACATATAAGCAAATGCATCTGTGAGAGTTCGGAAACACATTCATTTAACTGTCTGTCTTGAAATGTCACAGCTGTACAGTGTTATTGGGTAAATCTCACCAAGACCAAACTCAAAGGAAAAAAATAATATATTTTGCATAATGAAAATGAAGCCTATTTTTGAGGACCATTGTAATGTTTTGCATTGTTTGCATTAACCACAACTTAAATACTAAATAGTTTGGATAGTATGTAAATTGGAAAATGCTATCAGAAAGAGAAAACAAGTGCGTCTCTCTCTGTTTAACAGCAGAAGTATAAAATCTCCTCTAGAGGGCAGTGTGCTTTCATGAGCAGACAATTACACACAGGCACTTAGAAATACTGGATGACTTTGTTTGTGTGATTACATGATGCCATCATCGTTTTTTTCAGTGAAAGTCTGCAATACCCTTTAATAGAAATGCTTCACAAGCATATTCATTTTTCAAGTTCTAGGCTTCACAAGGTACTACACGTCCTGTATATGTGTGTTATTTTGAAGCCCTAAATTCGTCTAATGCACTCTGCAGTAATATTCAGATTGAAAGAATTGTTGAAAGCATCATATGATGACTGCTGAAATCTAAGGCATGTGTCTTTAGTCCTGCAGAATGTGTCTGAGAAAGCTGATCTGAGATCAGGTGTCCTGTAATGAATCTCATCTCATCTGATGTGTTAAAAATAGTCCAGAGTGATGCTGGGACAGAGCGCTCTTAGTCCTAATGAATGCAGTGTGTGTTTCTAGTGTTGGAAACACTGTCTGAGCAGAAGTGAAACAGAGCTAAAGGAGAGAAGGAAATATACACACACACACACACACACACACACACACACACACACACACACACACACACAGGTGACTATCATTTAAGTGCCCATTCTTGAACACTCAACAGTGTCAATCAGACAGACAGAAATGTGCCACTGAGACCCACAGCAGTGAATTCTGAGGGTCAAAAATTGACATATTGTATTCTGTTGGGTTCTGTTCTGTTTGGTACATTCTGTTCTGTCTATTGTGTTTTGTTCTGTTCCGTTCTGTCTATTCAGTACTGTTGTGTTCTATTTGATCTATTCTGTTCTGTCTATTTTATTCTCTTCTGTTCTATTTTGTTTGGTTGTGATCTGTTGTATTTGATCTGTTCTTTTTTGTTTCTATTCTGTTCTATTTTCTTCTGTTCAGTCTATTAAGTTCTGCCTATTCTGTTCTGTGATTCTGATTTGTGTTCTGTTCTATTTAGTTCTATTATTATTCTATTCTATTATATACTGTTCTGTCTACTCTGTTCTATTCTATTCTAGTCTGTTCTGTACTGCTTTGTTCTGTTCTGTCTATTTAGTTCTGTCTGTTCTGTACTGTTCTGTTTGATCTATTTTATTCTATTTTATCCCATTCTTTTCTATTTTGTTTGGTTGTGTTCTGTCTGTTTAGTTCTGTCTGTTTTGTTCTGTCTATTGTGTTCTGTTCCGTTCTGTCTGTTTTGTTCTGTCTATTGTGTTCTGTTCTGTTCTATTTAGTTCTGTCTGTTTTGTTCTGTCTATTGTGTTCTGTTCTGTTCTGTCTATTTAGTTCTGTCTATTTAGTTCTGTCTGTTTTGTTCTGTCTATTGTGTTCTTTTCTGTTTTGTTCTGTCTATTGTGTTCTTTTCTGTTCTGTTCTGTTCTATTTAGTTCTGTCTGTTTTGTTCTGTCTATTGTGTTCTGTTCTGTCTATTTAGTTCTGTTCTGTTCCATTCTGTCTATTTAGTTCTGTCTATTTAGTCCTGTCTGTTTTGTTCTGTCTATTGTGTTCTGTTCTGTTCTGTTCTGTCTATTGTGTTCTTTTCTGTTTTGTTCTGTCTATTTAGTCCTGTCTGTTTTGTTCTGTCTATTGTGTTCTGTTCTGTTCTGTTCTGTCTATTTAGTCTTGTCTGTTTTGTTCTGTCTATTGTGTTCTGTTCTGTTCCGTTCTGTCTATTTAGGCCTGTATGTTTTGTTCTGTCTATTGTGTTCTGTTCTGTTCTGTCTATTTAGTTCTGTCTGTTTTATTCTGTCTATTGTGTTCTGTTCTGTTCTGTCTATTTAGTCCTGTCTGTTTTGTTCTGTCTATTGTGTTCTGTTCTGTCTATTGTGTTCTGTTCTGTTCCATTCTGTCTATTTAGGCCTGTCTGTTTTGTTCTGTCTATTGTGTTCTGTTCTGTTCTGTCTATTTAGTCCTGTCTGTTCTGTTCTGTCTATTTAGTTCTGTCTGTTTTGTTCTGTCTATTGTGTTCTGTTCTGTTCTGTTCTGTCTATTGTGTTCTTTTCTGTTTTGTTCTGTCTATTTAGTCCTGTCTGTTTTGTTCTGTCTATTGTGTTCTGTTCTGTTCCATTCTGTCTATTAAGTCCTGTCTGTTTTGTTCTGTCTATTGTGTTCTGTTCTGTTCTGTCTATTGTGTTCTGTTCTGTTCTGTCTATTGTGTTCTGTTCTGTTCTGTCTATTTAGTTCTGTCTGTTTTGTTGTGTCTATTGTGTTCTGTTCTGTTCTGTCTATTTAGTCCTGTCTGTTTTGTTCTGTCTATTGTGTTCTGTTCTGTCTATTGTGTTCTGTTCTGTTCTGTTCCATTCTGTCTATTTAGGCCTGTCTGTTTTGTTCTGTCTGTTGTGTTCTGTTCTGTTCTGTCTATTTAGTCCTGTCTGTTCTGTTCTGTCTATTTAGTTCTGTCTGTTTTGTTCTGTCTATTGTGTTCTGTTCTGTTCCGTTCTGTCTATTTAGGCCTGTCTGTTTTGTTCTGTCTATTGTGTTCTGTTCTGTCTATTGTGTTCTGTTCTGTTCCATTCTGTCTATTAAGTTCTGTCTGTTTTGTTCTGTCTATTGTGTTCTGTTCTGTTCCGTTCTGTCTATTTAGGCCTGTCTGTTTTGTTCTGTCTATTGTGTTCTGTTCTGTCTATTGTGTTCTGTTCTGTTCCATTCTGTCTATTTAGTCCTGTCTGTTCTGTTCTGTCTATTTAGTTCTGTCTGTTTTGTTCTGTCTATTGTGTTCTGTTCTTTTCCGTTCTGTCTATTTAGGCCTATCTGTTTTGTTCTGTCTTTTGTGTTCTGTTCCGTTCTGTCTGTTCTGTTCTGTCTATTGTGTTCTGTTCTGTTCCGTTCTGTCTATTTAGTCCTGTCTGTTTTGTTCTTTCTATTGTGTTCTGTTCTGTTCTGTTCTGTCTATTTAGTTCTGTCTGTTCCGTTCTGTTAATCTGGTACTGTTTTGTTCTTTTCTGTCTGTTCTATTTGATCTGTTCTGTTCTATTTAGTTTGGTTGTGTTCTATTGTATTTGAGCTGTTCTTTTCTTTTGTTTCTATTCTATTTGTTTCTATTCTGTTCAGTCTGTTTAGCTCTGCCTATTCTGTTTTGTGTTCTGTTCTATTTAGTCTATTCTGTTCTTTTCTGTCTTCTGTACTGTTTTGTTCTATTCTGTTCTATTATTACTCTATTCTATTATATGCTGTTTTGTCTACTCTGTTCTATTCCTATTCTATTCTTTTCTGTCTATTTAGTCTGTTTTGCACTATCTAATTAGTTCTGTCTGTTCTGTTCTGACTGTTCTATTCTGTTCTGTTCTATTTGATCTGTTCTGTTCTATCTATTTTGCTCTGTCTATTTTATTCAGTTCTGGTCTATTTTGTTTGTTTGTGTTCTGTTGTATTTGATCTGTTCTGTGATTCAGAGTTTTGTTCTATTCTGTTAAAGGAATAGTTCACCCAAAAATGAAAATCCTCTCATTATTCACTTACCCTGATTCCATCCCAGATGTGTATGACTGTCTTTCTTCAGCAGAACACAAATGAAGATTTTTAGAAGAAGATAGAGCTCTGTCAGGTCCTTATAATAGAAGTACACGGGTGCCAGCACTTTGATGGACCAAAAGGCAGCATAAAAGTAAACCACATGACTCCAATCGATCAATGAATGTCTTCTGCAGCGAATCGATACGTTTGTGTAAAAAATAAATCGATAATTAAAATGTTATTAACTTTTAAAAAGCGCGTCCTGCCAGCAGCTGATGCGAAGCGTGATGTAAGCGCCGGTTATTTACAAATGAAGAGCGTCACGCGAAAGTTCGGTCATTTCAAACAGCGTCAGAGACCTGGATGGAAGCGCCGATTTAAAGTTAAAAATGTTTTAATCATCGACTTGTTTCTTACATAAACCTATCGATTCGCTTCAGAAGACATTCATTGATCGACTGGAGTCGTGTGGATTACTTTTATGCTGCCTAAACGTCAGAGTGCTGGCACCCATGTGGACCTGTCAGAGCTCTATCTTCATTTGTGTCAAACACATCAGGGTAAGTGAATTACGAGAGAATTTATAATTTTGGGTGAACTATTCCTTTAAGTCTATTCTGTTCTTTTCTGGTCTTCTGTACTGTTTTGTTCTCTTCCATTCTGTTCTATTATTATTCTATTTTATTGTATACTGTTCTGTCTTCTCTGTTCTATTCCTTTTCTATTCTATTCTAGTCTGTTCTGTACTGTTCTGTTCTGTTCTATTCCATTCTAATCTATTCTATTATTTTCTGTCTATTCTAATCTATTCTGTTCGGTCTATTTAGTTCTGTCTATTCTGTTCTGTTTACTGTATTCTCTCTGTTGTGTCCTTTATTCTATTTACTATTACTATTGCTCATAATTCGGTCTATTCTGATTTGATAAAGCCTCTAACCATAAGTATTAAACGTTCAGCATGTAAGTGGTCCAGCAGTGTTTGTGCGCCAGACATGAATGATACCTCAAATCATGTGGCTTGTTTTGGAGAGGTATGATATTACTTTACAACTTGATCAAACTTTCAATTTATTTTTTTGAAGGAGGGTCCCAAGCCATGTCTAGAGACAGTGGTCACTACACTTTGTACCGTGTCTGAGATTGCACGCACAGTGCCCTTAATTGGTTTATTTAACCTTTGCATCATTAATGCCTGTATTTATCTTTTGATTCTTATTTTGTTATTAAACCCTATTTTCAAACTTCACACTTCAACAAAAGTCAGATAAATGTTGGTTAGAAAGTGAATCGCTGGATTGATGTGCATCTAAAACGGACCAGTCGTAAACATCCTCTCTGATGTTTCTTATGGATCGCAGGTGCTTTGGTCATCAAATCAACATTGAATAACAATTAGCAAGCTCGCTATTTAATACGAGCCCGACTGAAAGCAGATGAGTTGAAATGAATGCTGGAGGCTTAATGACCATTAGAGATGATTACACACATCATCAAATAAAAACATTATCTCGAGGAACTTTTGAAGAATGGCTTTGAAGAGCACTTTGTAATTAGTGCTGTTATAATGAGCTGCATTTTAAGCTTGATAAAAAGCATCTGCTAAATGACAACAATGAGAAAAAAAAAAGTACGTTGCCAAATTCAATAGAATGACTTTGAGTGAATCTCAAGTGTCTTTGCGTGTGTGAATCTAACGCAAACATGCCAAGAACAGGTCCAGATCATATTTCACCCCAAAATCAGAAGAAAGAAATTAGAAATTATATTTTGTGGAAAAAATTAAATATGCTTGTTTTTAGGACCATGAGATTTTTTTTTGCATTGTGTATAGTATTAAATATTTTTTATGCAAGATATAACTTCTTTTCCTATGTTTTTGGGGTGAAATATGAACTGCCCATGTCTTTACTTTCCCTTAAACTTTGTCACTTTCTCTTGTTTTACATTTACAGTTCTGGCCTTTTCTTTCTCATCATAGACAGTTTAACAACTGCTGGAGCAAAATCATTGACCAGAACTCTTTGTTGTTTCAACATCTCCAGTAAAGATTGTTTCAAACACATTTTTCTTGCAGTCTCTTGTAAAGTTGTTCATTTTAAGACTAGGTTTGCTTTGGATCGATGACTGTACACGATGTTGTTATATCACATTTCAAATACTAACTCAAAATCTCTGTGCCTGTTTTACAGATGGTTTAAATTAATGTTTAATCTTTCTTTGTTTTAAGTCAACATTGAACCCTTTTACTTGTTAAATGCATTTTTCTGGTCTTATTTTGCAAGATTCATTATCCTGAATTGCAAATGCTTTTTCTTGTCGACTTTAACTTGTTTTCTCCTCCTGTAGGGAAACCTTCCCAAATACTCGCATAACTCGCTGGTTGTCCAGGCGATGAAGACCAACGTCACGGATCCCGACATGCACGTGTTGTTTTTCGATGTGGAAGCTGTTATCATCCAGTTACTGACGGAAGAAGCTCAGCGCCCAAACCCCACCCTCGTCTCTCCCGAAACACTGCAGAAAGCACCCGGTGGGGCGGATAAAGGCGGATCCTTCCTGGCCAATAAGATCTTCAAACAGGTCAGAGAAAAGGGGTGGAGTTTAAATCTTTAAGCCTGCTGTCGGGCCTGCTAGAAAAAGAAAAATCAATACGGTATATTAATAACTACAGTCTTGACCAATACAAAATAGGTATCATTTAAAAGCTTAAAAGCTCTAGTTTCCAATGCATGTAGTCATTATCACCAAAACTGAACAAGTGCTTTGAAACTTGCAGACAAATCAGAAGTGTTCTGTTTTGGTAATGTATAAAAAGAAATTGCACTGTACATATTGTTGCAATCAGTAAATACATCAAATTGATCAAATAGCCATGTGTCATATGTTGTTGGAAAGCTCTCGAAGGGTCTTTGTGTTACTCACAGACAAAAATATTGTGAGTAATAGCTAAGTATATATCTTTGACAATTATGTTGGTGTTGCTTATATGCAGCGTTTTCACTTATAACTTCACAAAAAATAAACGGAACATAAAAATCACATACCATTAGAGGAGGTGATTATCTTTCAAACGAGCCACAAGGTAATGGGATGCATAGATCATTAGATAATCCACATGAAGCACAGTGTTGCATATGGCCACCAGGAGATGGCGCCAAATACAAGACACAGACTCAATGATGACTCAAATGACACAGAATGAAACTCATTCTGTGAAATCTCATTACTAAAATCATGTCTGCATGCTATACAAACCTTTAGTCATTGTTGTGTTTGCATGTGTAATTAGTTCTTATGTTCAATTATTATGTTTTATTTGTTTGGAAATATTTTTGGACACATGGAGACGTTTTTGGACCCCATAATAAAAATTTTTATTGCTTTGTCGTATCAACACAAAATTGATCTCGGATACAGTTGACATGATTGGAAACAAAACAAAAGCAGTTTTTCAGAGCCACCTTATTTACACCCAGAGATATAAAATGTCAAATAAGAAAAATAAGAAAGAAAAGTAACATTTTTGGCTTAAGTTTTTGTATTATTTTTCTGAATTGTCTTAGGCTGAGAGTCTTTTAATATATCATAATCTATATTATTAAAAAATTTGAAGTTTTCTTTAAACTCATACCAAACACTTGACCCTCCTTGTTTCTTTAAAAACACCCTAAAGGGTTAAGAGAAAGGGGAGGAGACTGATTTGCATTGTGGGTAGAAATGAATATATAGCATTATTGGTAAATTAGGACTGACAATTAGGGCTGAAACGATTAGTCGATGTTATCGTCCCTCGCACGTATTGAATCATAATATACTGTATGTGTCATGGTGTGTGTCTTATCGTGAAGGTAATCAGCGATACTAAGAAGAGAGACTTTGTTTTTCGTGAGTTAAAAATGGATCGAAGTAAACAGAAAGTTGAGAGAGTCTTAGCCCATATACACTGCAACAAAATAGTCTTTTTTGGCTTGTTTTCCAAAATAATATCTAAAACTCCTTTAAAACAACGTACATTTACTTTAGGAGCTATACTGCAGAAGAATTTTTTTTTAGCAGAGAATGTTGAATGCAATATTTAATATTTAAATTTATTAAAATATCTCAAAATCCTTAAAACAAGATACATTTACCTGAGAAGCAGCATATAAGATATTTAGACTTGCTTTAAGAGAATAGCTCTGAGTATATTTTTTCTTTACTGCACTGGCAGAAGAATGAATAAAAAAAATACTCTTAAATACAAAATAAACTTATATTCAAGATACATTCTCTGAAAACAAGTATAAATATCTCATATGTTGCTTCTCAGGTAAATGTAGCTTGTTTTAAGGATTTAATAGATAATAATATGATTTGTTTTGCAGTGAATTTTTTTACTGAATTTCCCCTTGTTATTCAGTGAATGTCATTTAGAGGTATTTTTAAAAGATGATTTTATCCTCTGTATTGTTAGTAAGCACATTTAATACAACCTTTTAAGTCAAGGCACAAGCTGAATAATCGGTTAAGAGCTACTGAATAATCAGTGCAAAATAATCGGCCGAATAGTCGAATAATCGTTCGAATAATCGTTAGATTAGTTGATTATCAAAATAATCGTTAGTTTACCTGATGTCAATAGAGTGCAACAGTGCCCGCCCACTTTTTCAGCCGTCTGGGTTCTGGACTTTAAAAAAAATCTTACATAAAAGAGTTGTGCACTATTAACCAAACCAACCAGCTCTGAGGTGAATCACAACATCACAAACTTTGTTTTGAGGCGAAAAAGTATTTGAAAATCGGACATAAAGATAAAGGTACAAGGCTGTGTACTTACTGTCTTTCATGAGGGCACAGACTACAATCCCATGAAGCATTGCGAATGATGTCATCGAATAGAAAACTAGGGCATATATAAAACTATTGATTTTAGGTTGTTGATTATAAGTATAGAGACAATATATTTTACTTTTATTGCTAAATAGCCGATATGTACAAATATATAAGTAGTTTAAGGATGAAGAGACACCGACTCGATTACTTCATTCACAGTGCGCATGGGAGCGCGCGGTCGCTCTGAGGCACGTTTTGTGGTTTTCGTTGCCCGCAGTTCTCTGATTGGTGGATCTTTCTCTGATGTACCATGGGTAATGTAGTTGTTTACCATGAATTATGCTATCAAACACGATTTTTAAACAATGAAGTTGAGATAACGCAGATGAATGGCTTCAACGGAAGCATATACCATCGATGAACAACCTCATAGCTCACGGTAGGTCTTAAAAGGTTTATAAGTTATCGTTAAAAATTAATTCGTCTATTGGATAAATGAATGGGATTTTTACGCTCTATAGGTTTAAATAATTTATTGTGATTAATCATCTTTTTTTTTTTTTTTTTTGTAGTTAACACAATTTTAAATAGTTAGTTTTAAATTACAGTTTTTAAATTGTAAAAATGTGTTTTTAAAATTTTGAATTGAATGGAAATTTCTCTCCAAATACCGTAACAGTCAAAATATGATCTTGATTAAAAAAAACAAAAAACCTTTTGCTTTTAATTGAAATTGTTTTTTGTAGACAAATATATTAAGTACAATGCTAAAGTACTAAAAACAAAACTAAATGTGTTTTTTAAATGTGTACGATGCAGTGGAAAGTAAAAGAGAATAAAAAACTGTTGATATGAAGAAATAACATTGATGATAGTGCAAACCTTATAACGGATAAGTCCCATACTTCCATTTGTGTTATTTCATAGTTTTGATGACTTTACTATTATTTAATAATGTGGAAAATGTTAATTATAGAGAATGATTAGGTGTTTCTAAACATGTCCAAATACTGTTTGACTCATGTCACATGACCTTCATCTTATCTGTCCAGGTGAAAGAGACCATTAAAGAGAACATCAAAGAGCACCTGCTGGATGAAGACGAAGATGAGGAAGAGGAGCTGCGTCGTCGCGAGGAGAAGTCAAAGTCTTTGAGTTTGCTGGAGTATAATCTCACCATGGACACGGCCAAACTCTTTATGTCCTGCCTGCACGCCTGGGGCCTGAACGGAGAACTCGACGACGTGTGTTTGAACCGACTGGGCATGCTCAGACCGCACACGCTGATCTCCTTTGGCCTAATCTCTCGGGGCGGTCACATGTCCCTGATGCTGCCCACGTTTAAAGACTCACTGCTCAGGCAGCTGGCGCAGGGATCCGCGGAGGGCTGCAAAATTTCTGTCTCTGAAGTTGTGGGCAAGGGCACTTACGGCATTTCCAGAGCGGTTACCACGCAGCACCTGCTGTCCGTCATCTCGCTAGCTAACACACTGATGGGCATGACCAACGCCACGTTCATCGGAGAGCACATGAAGAAAGCACCAGCCAGGTGAGTTTACACAACACCAACAGACGTGAGAAATCGAACACAGAGTGAATGATTGTAACATTATCACTGTAACTATATTGTAGATACCATAACACAGTACCATAAAACCACAGGACCATTTAAAATGGACTACTGATGTTAAAAAGGTTATTAAAAGTTGAGAAAAAGGAATAGTTCACCCTAAAGTGAAAATTCTGTCATAATTTTCTTGGCCTCATGTTGTTTCAAATCTGCATGACTTTCCTGGCTGAAATTTTTTATTTTGATAATACTTTTTCTGAAGAAAGATCGCCATAAATGCTGATAAAAGCCAAAATATGAAGTGCCATGAATCAATAGTTATGGAGTAATCCATTATTTTATAGGGGGGGGGGGGTCAAAATGACAATTCTCGCCTTTGATTTTGGAGCAAAACTACAAGTCAAAAAAATAACCTAAGAAAGGTGTCAGTATCATAATTTTATTTTCACACAGAGATAGGTAGATCTATTACTAAAATCAGTTGACTTCAACACTGCTTGTTGCATTATATGCCAATGGTGTGAGTTTAAAAATGGGAAAAACAAAAAATATTTTTGTTGTTGTTGTTGTTTTTCCAAAGTTGGAGTGCCTGTAACTCCAAGAAGTATTAAAGATATCTCAATATCCTTTTATATTCTGGTTCTGAACAAACTTTCCTTTTTGTATCTTTATTTTTATGACTCTAAATGGTTAAATGCCAGAGATTTGGGGCTCTAAATGTGGCTCCTTGCATAAATTGATCAATTTTACCCGATTTTAATGGTCGAAAACCAAATGTGGTCACATGGTATGAAGCTAGTTTTTCTTGTCCAACAAAACAAAGGTCACAAGTGCAAATAATGTTGAAACAAAAAATGTACCTTTCTTTATTCACATAAAAACAATAGTCAAAATCTTGATTCTTGAGATTTCAAAAATACAATATTATATCTCTATACTATGAAAGTCAGTGGTGAGGCTTTTATTAGAACAAATATTTGTGATCTCAATTTGCGATCATTTCAACAAAAGCAAATGTTACTACCAAGTTTAGAGGGGGTCTTAGATGGGTCAACCAACCCAGCATCACTGAGCCAAAGAACATAAATATTCCATGAATACAACAGAAACCTATGAGGAAAGAAAACAACCTTCAAACAGCAGGTGAACAGCGGATAGCTCTAGGTTTAGAGGGGCGGAGAAACATAAAAACGTACTGTTTGTATTGTTAACCTATATTTTCTTTTGCGTATCTGTGGGGGCTTTCATTTTCTTGGGCTCCCAGGGGTTGGATGGAGGTTCAGTTGCAGATAGAAAGGCTCAAAATCATAAAGCATCTCATCTAGACCCAGGGGCATCGATAAACACCCATAAACAGTGACGGGTGTTGTTCTGGTCATGATGGCACTGCAGGGTGGAACCGTGTGAAGAGTATCGAGCTCTCGGACAGGGGTCATTGTTTGTTTGTTGATCATTGAGCTTGTCCGCAGGTGAGAGAGTTTAGTGTAACGCACTGCAGGTGAATTGACGGGCGGTTGCCAACAGAGGAAACGTGTCAATACGGTCCGTCAATGTGTTTGTGTATCATGTTTAGATTGAAGGGCAGCGCCACCAATATTTTCTAAGTCAGAGTTTTACCTTGAAATAACTTTCATAAGTCAATATAATGAAAACTTGGAAAAGTTTGGGGTAGCTGCTGATTTGATGTGTGTAATGTGAACATCTAGCTTCTAGTAGTACTTTTACTTCTATTTAAAATCCATTTAAAACGTTATTTGTTTTTCGTGATTTAGTCATATTTCAACCCGGTTTGCATCCGCCGCTCACGTTCTCACGCAAATGGGCAAATTCGTGCTTTTTGTCTGAAACTGAACCAGTGAGTGACACTGTCACAGATAAACTCAAACTATTTTCCCCCACTCACAACAATATTGACAATATGGATGATGGACAGATATAAGTAATATATATATATATATAAATATATATATATATATATATATACACACAGTTGAAGTCAGAAGTTTACATATACCGTAGCCAAATACATTTAAACTCAGTTTTTCATAATTCCTGACATTTAATCGCAGAAAACATTCCCTGTCCTTAGGTCAGTTAGGATCACTACTTTATTTTAAGAATGTGAAATGTCAGAATAATAGTAGAGAGAATGATTTATTTCAGCTTTTATTTCTTTCATAACATTCCCAGTGGGTCAGAAGTTTACATACACTTTGTTAGTATTTGGTAGCATTGCCTTTAAATTGTTTAACTTGGGTCAAATATTTTGGGTATCCTTCCACAAGCTTCTCAAAATAAGTTGCTGGAATTTTGACCCATTCCTCCAGACAGAACTGGTGTAACTGAGTCAGGTTTGTAGGCCTCCTTGCTTGCACATGTTTTTTCAGTTCCAGACTGAGGTCAGGGCTTTGTGATGGCCACTCCAATACCTTGACTTTGTTGTCCTTAAGCTATTTTGCCACAACTTTGGAGGTATGCTTGGGGTCATTGTCCATTTGGAAGACCCATTTGCGACCGAGCTTTAACTTTCTGGCTGATGTCTTGAGATGTTGCTTCAATATATCCACATAATTTTCCTTCCTCATGATGCCATCTATTTTGTGAAGTGCACCAGTCCCTCCTGCAGCAAAGCACCCCCACAACATGATGCTGCCACCCCCATGCTTCAAGGTTGGGATGGTGTTCTTCAGCTTGCAAGCCTCACCCTTTTTCCTCCAAACATAACGATGGTCATTATGGCCAAACAGTTCAATTTTTGTTTCATCAAACCAGAGTACATTTCTTCAAAAAGTAAGATCTTTGTCCCCATGTGCACTTGCAAACTGTATTCTGGCTTTTTTATGGTGGTTTTGGAGCAGTGGCTTCTTCCTTGCTAAGCAGCCTTTCAGGTTATATCGATATAGGACTCGTTTTACTGTGGATATAGATACTTGTCTACCTGTTTCCTCCAGCATCTTCACAAGGTCCTTTGCTGTTGTTCTGGGATTGATTTGCACTTTTTGCACCAAACTACGTTCATCTCTAGGAGACAGAATGCATCTCCTTCCTGAGCAGTATGATGGCTGCGTGTCCCATGGTGTTTATACCTTCAGGCGTTTGGAAATTGCTCCCAAGGGTGAACCAGACTTGTGGAGGTCCACAATTTTGTTTCTGAGGTCTTGGATGATTTCTTTTGATTTTCCCATGATGTCAAGCAAAGAGGCACTGAGTTTGAAGGTAGGCCTTAAAATACATCTACAGGTACACCTCCAATTCAGTTCACCTCTGATCAGAAGCTAATTGTCTAAAGGCTTGACATAATTTTCTGGAATTTTCCAAGCTGCTTAAAGGCACAGTTAACTTTTGGCCCACTGGAATTGTGATATAGTCAATTAAAAGTGAAACAATCTGTGTGTAAACAATTGTTGGTAAAATTACTTGTGTCATGCACAAAGTAGATGTCCTAAACGATTTGCCAAAAGTATAGTTTGCTAATATTAAATCTGTGGAGTGAGTAAAAAATGAGTTTTAATGACTTCAACCTAAGTGTTTGTAAACTTCTGACTTCAACTGTATATATATACTGTAAAGCATTTTTGGTTTCGGTTTCCTATATATATAGGACCCAGCAACAAAATACTGGACCCACTCAGACATTCCTTTCGGTAGCCAGCCGATGAACTGTTCCAGCACCATGAGGTCGATGACAGCTTTGTCGTCGTGATCTTCTGCCAGCAGCCACCTCCGACAGGCATCGTGGAGCTCTTGGGCGAAGGCAAACGGGTGACCGCATTCACCGATGCAGCGTCCGGAAGCGCTGTCAGTGTTGTTCTAGATTACAGCCGACCCGCTGCAAGATGGCTCGTTTTAGGTTTGCGTACTCCATAGCGTTAGTGACCGGAAGTTTGCGAGCTGGGTTTCCCCGGACAGCAAGGGCAGCAAACGGGCTCCCCACTGCATGTTCAACCAGCCCCACGCTTCAGCCGCCTACCTTTGGATCATCTTGTGGCCCCATCTTCACGAGCGTGATGTGGAGCGGGGCTATAGCTGTGGCTGGGATTGCGGCTGGTGTACTCCACTGGGCCATCAAGCTCCGCAATATCTGTCACTCTTCCGCCTGGGCTTGGAGCAGGACCTGGAAACGCTGCTCCTCCGCACGTAAGTCCAGAAGGACCCGATTTTGGGTCTGGTGGATGCTGGCAAGAGTCTTGATGACTTCGGCAAATGGTGAGGACACCATGACGGCACTGCTTCCTCAAAAAATATCCCAGGTTTCGACACGACTGTAACAGGTTCTTTAACTCTCTCTGAAATTAGGAAGCACAAATTCCACCTTCTATCATCTTTTTATTGTGCAAGTCACCTTTCAGTGTCACAGCAATCTTTACACACACACAGCAAGCATGTGTCACTCTCCTTTCTCTGTGGCTCTCATCTTCCCTTTCATCTTCCCCTCTATCACCTCTCACTGCAACACAGAACAGCTGTTAGTAAATTACCCACTGGTGTAACTCCTTACTGCTCTCCTCTCCCAATCTCGCTCTCCATTCACAAATCAGCCCCCACCTCCACACTACTGTAGCACAAATTGCTGAAAAACTTAATGCTGGCCATGATAGAAAGGTGTCAGAACACACAGTGCATCACAGGTTGCTGCGTATGGGGCTGCGTAACCACAGACCAGTCAGAGTGCCCATGCTGACCCCTGACCACCGGCGAAACGTCTACAATGGGCACGTGAGCGTCAGAACTGGACCATGGAGCAATGGAAGAAGGTGGTCTGGTCTGATGAATCATGTTTTCTTTTAGATCATGTGGACGGCTGGGTACGTGTGCACCGTTTATCTGGGGAAGTGATGGCAACAGGATGCACTATGGGAAGAAGGCAGGCCGGTGGAGGCAGTGTGATGCTCTGGGCGATGTTCTGCTGGGAAACCTTGGGTCCTGGCATTCATGTGGATGTTACTTTGACCCGTACCACCTACCTAAAGATTGTTGCAGACCACGTACATCCCTTCATGGCAACAGTATTCCCTGATGGCAGTGACCTCTTTCAGCAGGATAATGCACCCTGCCACACTGCAAAAATTGTTCAGGAATGGTTTGAGGAGCATGACAAAGAGTTCAAGGTGTTGACTTGGCCTCCAAATTCCCCAGATCTCAATCCAATTGAGCATCTATGGGATGTGCTGGGCCAACAAGTCTGAGCCATGGAGGCCCCACCACACAACTTACAGGACTTAAAGGATCTGCTGCTAACATCTTGGTGCCAGATACCACAGGACACCATAAGAGGTCTTGTGGAGTCCATGTCTCGACGGGCCAGAGCTGTTTTGGTGGCACGAGGGGTACCTACACAATATTAGGCAGGTGGTTTTAGTGTTGTGGCTGATTGGTGTATATTGCATTGTGATATTTTCATGACAATTAAGCCCATTTCCTTTACTGTAGGAAAGTAAATTTCTCTTCACTTTTGTTTGTTTTTTTTGTATTATTTTCAGGTTAAAATGATAACAATCAGCATAAATGAAAGGCATTACAACATACTATCATGTACAAACATTACAATTTAAATAATATATCGTATTTTTTTTTTCTAATTGCCTAATTGTCACAAATAATCTTAAGAGTATGCAAAATGGGGGGCCTGGGTAGCTCAGTGGTAAAAGACGCTGGCTACCACCCCTGGAGTTCGCTAGTTCGAATCCCAGGGCGTGCTGGGAGACTCCAGCCAGGTCTCCTAAGCAACCAAATTGGCCCGGTTGCTAGGGAGGGTAGAGTCACATGGGGTAACCTTCTCGTGGTCGCTATAATGTGGTTCATTCTCGATGGGGCGCGTGGTGAGTTGAGCGCGGATGCCGCGGTGGATGGCGTGAAGCCTCCACATGCGCTATGTCTCCGTGGCAACGCACTCAACAAGCCACGTGATAAGATGCACAGATTGATGGTCTCAGATACGGAGGCAACTGGGATTCATCCTCCGCCACCCAAATTGAGGCGAATCACTACGCCACCACGAGGACTTAAAAATAAAATAAAAAAGCGCATTGGGAATTTGGCATTCCAAATTGGGTGAAAAAGGGAAAAAAAAAAAAAAAGTGTGCAAAAAGCCTCATTTGCTTAATTCTAAATATACTTCCTTAATTCTTTCTTTTGATTTTGTGAAAAATGACCTGGATACTGTATGTTCTTGACAAGTTTTGTGACTTCAGTTACATACTTTCATTTCAAACACTCAAATTCTCTAAAACTATTTTGTGCTTACTTGTTTCTTTTCAAGAAAGTTCTCATGTTTCCCATGTAAACTATGCCTGTGTGATACCAAACCCAGAGAACAGGCCTTCTATTGGAAAAGTATGTCATTGAAAAGTAAATTTCTCCTAAAGATGGCATACACAGACAGACAGATATTAAAACATCACACAATCTTTCATGCTCTGAGCAACATTTCCACCAGATTTTTATGAGGCAATTTCACATTTATGGTCTTATCTTAGATTTGTTTTCTAAACTCTTTGGAGGGCAGAGTCACGCAGTGGAAAGTTAAAATGGACATCTGTGGTCCGCAGAAAATTGTATTTTCAATAACCTCCCAATAGTCTTACACACTCAAGCTAAAAGTGGTAGAATTTTTAGAGACAATAATCTATAAAGTCTTTTATTGCTGTATGTGGATGTTTGGACTTTTCCCTCTAAACTGCAGTTTTAGGATCTTTTAGAATATGCTCCGAAAAACTGATTGCTGGACATAGGGGTGGGCGACATGACCAAAATTGTATTTCACAATAACGATACATTGCAATAAAGTAAACATTTTCTGTAGGGATGCACCGATATAAAACATTTTGACCGAAACCGAAAATAGAAGATACTTTTTATTTTATTTTTTTTAAATATTGAAAAACAAATGAATATCAAAGCATGACGATTGATGTGGAAAAAGGTTATTTTTGCACTTCTGTTTTTGATGTTCAAAACAATAGAACTCACATTTTACATGTTAGTACTGTAAAATAGAACATCACAAATTAATTATGCATATGTTAGGCAATTCCACTGAAATGTCAACCACATTATGGAAAAGTAAAAAGTTACTAAAGGAACAAAACACGCTTTTAAGTTCTATTGTGATATAATGGACACACCGCTAGAGGGTGCCGCTTGCTTACACAATGCTGACTGAAGCTCTGATTGAAGCGCTGAATGCAGTCTATTTTTAAACTTTCAAGATTGAGTAATGGCGTAAGACAGTATTGCAAATTCAATCTTAACTCAATCAATTGTGCAGCCATAATGGATAACATACCAGTGTCAAAGTTTGCTGGTTTCAAAGCGTTTTGGATGGTTTTACCTCATCACGTACACTACTGGTCAAAAGTTTTGAAACACTTTAACATTTTATAATAATAGTAAAGTCATCAAAACTATGGAATAACATAAATGGAACTATGGGAATTATGTTGTGACTAAACAAAATCCAAAATAAATCAAAACTGTGTTATATTTGAGCATCTTCAAAGTAGTCACCCTTTGTCTAGAATTTGCAGACATGTACTCTTGACATTTTCTCAACCAACTTCTTGAGGTATCACCCTGAGATGCTTTTTAAACAGTATTGAAGGAGTTCCCATCTATGTTGGGCACTTATTGGCTGCTTTTCTTTATTATTTGGTCCAAGTCATCAATTTCAAAAACTTTTTTTTTATTTTTTTTTTATTACATTTTAGTTTTATAATGAAATAAATTAATATGTTGGCACAATTATATTTTTGTCTACAAAACTAATTTAAAACATTTAAGCATACGCCTTCAGATCAAAAGATTTTTAAGATCATGAGAAACATTTCAGTCGAGTTTCAAAACTTTTGACCGGTAATGTATAGGTAAGTGCCACTTTCACAACTATATCGACGGTTTTTCCTAATTAATGTGAGAACGAGAAAGAATAAAAAATAAATATGACTTGTCCTTAGGAGTGTCAACCCTTCTACATTCTGTGGCTATCATTATTTCTGGATTGTGCATTAGAATTCACAAATTTAAAAAAAAGTGTGATATTTTTAAGAAATAAACCATCGGTTTTTCATATCTGTGTTTTCGTGCTTAAAATCGTTTTGCCGATGGTTTAAATTTCTTCAATAATTGGTCAATAAATATCGGTGGCCGATAAATTGGTGCATCCCTAATTTTCTGGAAAATCGTAAAGAAAAAAATTATATAAAAATAAAATCTATTGTAATGTCTATTTTTGAATATTCCAGTCAGTGAATTAAATACTTTATAAATAAAATCTGCTTCCTCTTATAATTTTCTCTTTATTTGGAAATTGAAAAACATACTTAAAGCTAAAAAATAAAATTAAAATAGTTTTACCTTACCATGATGATAAATTTCACATTATGCCACATTTCAGTCTGATATGTTACCGATATGATACCAATATTATTATTATTATTAAAAACTTTTCTTAAGAAACTCAACATCTTCTCAAAGCATTGCAACAACAAAAATACTACATACTGTAACTAAAAAATATCTAACGAAAATAAACACTTATAGGCTTTTAATTATTTAAGTCATCTCTATAGACAATATATGAATATCAGAAGGCAAACATAGCCGGTTTCTCTTTCTAAAATATCGAACATAATTTGAACAGAATTTTAGTTATGGTTTAAAATCTTTTTTTTGGCGCATGACACAGTGTTGTAGCTGTTTTTCTCGTCAGTGGTGATTAAAATGTGGTGCTGTCTAGCCATTTGAGATGTTTGACTTGCTCCATTATGCTTTAAGGTGAAAAAAGCTTAAATGGATCACGTAAGTTTTGTGGACTGCGGCGCGTTATTGAGAGAAACTGGATTGAGTAGCGCAACTGATCCCGCTCTCTGCTTTCCTGTCTCTGGAGCACAAATATCGAGAAGCCTGCTGGACTCGTGCACACTTCAATCGCATGAAACACAGCTGTGCATGTCAGATGAGAAGCATATTTAGCATTTATGAACAATGAACACATGAAAAATCCTGTCCATGTCTCTTCATTTCTCTCAGTCTCACGTGAATCCCTGCCCACTAATAGATACACCCAAACCGCGCAAATGTATCTTTACAAAACGTAATATACACGATATAGCAAAATCTCTATTGATTGACACTTTATAACGCCCCGTGATATAGATATCGTCATATCGTCCAGCCCTAGCTGGAGGTTGTTTTCATCATGTAGCTTTACTGAGTGCTGAAGGTGTTGTTATGTAAATATGGGCAGTCACATTATAATGAGCTCACAGTTGTGATGTCATAATCATGACGATTTCTGAATGAGCCGTTTTGGCAGTTTTGTTTCAGTAAATGTTCTGGACAGACTTGAAAGGAAGTTTTAAGTTCTGTATGTAAGAACATGTTTCTAAAGTGGTTTTACATGATATGACGACTACCACTACTCTGAGTGGATTGTATTTCTGGAAAAACAATATAAAAGCTTTTGAACAACCTGTCTAAAACTTTCCCTGTACACATACATCTTCTGTTGAGTTCCTCTTTAATGCCTTTTGACTCAGTAGGTCAAACTAGTCTTTTTTGCAGCTCACTAAAAACTTAGTCAGAAAGCATTTATTTCATACATTCTCTCCCCTTAAAAAGTGCCTTTCATAAACTAGAATTCTGAGCAGAATCTGAAAAGAAAGATCTCAGTGAAGGTTCATCCGAGAGTTTAACGAGGTCACACTCTTGTTACAGTGAATATGACAGGTGGAAGAGAGAAGAATGATCACAGGATGAGACGCAGGAAACATGATAGAGCATTAGCAACAAAAACTCAAGAGAGAAAGACCTGTAGTAGAGATAAGGAGAACAGATCTTCCACAAAGCTCTGAATGAAAAGAGAAGGGCTGTGTGATATAGCTAGAAAAATTAAATGTAGTTATATTTACCCTTTTGGCGATATTCGATATGCACCTCTACTAATTTTTTATTATTATTGATAATTTTGTGCACATGAAAACATTTTTTCAGAAATCCCCCCAAATAAAAACAAAAGACTCAAATTATTCATAAATAGTATTCGGTTTATTATCTTATAATAAACAAAGTTTTTTTGAAGGAAAACAAAATATTTTTTGTTGTTGTTGTTGTCCTAACTTTGTAAACATGTAATTCTGGTTCTGTTCACTCTAACTCACTTTGAAAAGTCTTAATTCATTCCACTAGATGGCAGCAAGCACTATAAAAAATATTTTTTTCTCCACCACAATAAACAGATTTGAAATGTAGGTGGCGCTCTAACGCATTTTAGTCCTCACAGATGTGCTCATCCATAGACATTCAGTCTAATTTTCAGTTCAAGCACTACCCTAGATTTTTCATAAAATATCTCGGCCTCTGAGTGGACTAGAAGCTCAATCAAAGTGTCATTAGAAAGCTGAGATCCTCCCCTTTGTGATGATATATAACATTTTATCATTAATTTTCTGATGATTTGTTTTGCATTCTCTTTCTGCTGGATGGCATATTTTGTTCTGGACATCTAAGATATAACATTGGATTATTCAGCCAAGCAAGCTCACAGACATGTAAACAATGGCAATTTTTTTTAAACTCCCTAAGGTAAAAGCAGATATAAAGTTTTTAGCTACTTGGGGCTTCCTGCAGCAGTTATCGGAGCATAAATGAGACGCTTGGAGTTGATGACTTACAGAAATCATCTTTCACTTTGTGATTCTTTTGAAAATCTTTCGAACTGTGGTATGGGTGCAACAAAATAAACTATACAGTCACATTCGTGAGAACGAGAGCTTTCATTTGATGTATGATTTGTCTATATAAGTACTATTTTAAAGACTTTTGTATTCATATTAATATTTCTACCACATAACCACTAGGTGGCGCTCATTTGCAACGCGGATGTTTTAAGACCTTATTTTGTTATTTTAAGAAACATAAATGCAGAAGTGATGGATATCTCTCAAAAGTTCAGATTCTAAGCTTTCAAATGATACCTCATATGCCTGACTTATGTATTCGGCGACTTTAACGTTTTAAGCGTACATTTTTTTGCAATATAGCGCCCCCCTTTGGTAAGTAACGGAAAGGAACTGTTTTGCATATGCCTTAAAAATAATTAAAAAAACCTTCCAACCTAACTTTTCATGATTCAGGCTTTAAAGTATCGTGAGAGTATTGTACGAAATCGTGAGATGAGTGAATCATTACACCCCTAATTATTACTATGTTCCACATTTTAAAATAACAGTAAAGTCATCAAAACTATTAAATTACAGGGGCCTGAGCAGCTTAGTGGTAAAAGACGCTGGCTACCACCCCTGGAGCTCGCTAGTTCGAATCCCAGGGTGTGCTGAGTGACTCCAGCCAGGTCTCCTAAGCAACCAAATTGGCCCGGTTGCTAGGGAGGGTAGAGTCACATTGGGTTACCTCCTCGTGGTCGCTATAATGTGGTTCGTTCTCGTTGGGACGCGTGGTGAGTTGAGCGCCGATGCCACGGAGAATAGCGTGAAGCCTCCACACGTGCTATGTCTCCGTGGCAATGCACTCAACAAGCCACGTGATAAGATGCGCGGGTTGATGGTCTCAGACACGGAGGCAACTGAGATTCGTCCTCCGCCACCCGGATTGAGGCGAATCACTACGCCACCACGAGGACTTAAAAGCGCACTGGGAATCCAAATTGGGTGAAAAAGGGGAAAAATCCACAAAAGAAAAAAAACCTATAAAATAACACTAATGGAAGTATGGGAATTATGTAGTAACCAAAAAAGTTAAACAAATCAAAACTATGTTATATTTTAGCTTCTTCACTACAAAAAGTAATTTGCCTTGTTTTCTAGTAAAAATATCTAAGGGTCAGTGACTTGACAGTCATACTTTTGATCTATTAAGTTACTCAAAAATATATTAAAAATGCTATTCACACAAAAATTACTAATATGTTTTACATTTCTGACTCAAAGTGATTTTATTTTTTTCTAGGGCTTAAAAAAAAAATAAAAAAATGTCATGTGGTGGAACCGCCATTGTTGTTTATGTTGACAGAAGCCATAAAACGGCTTGTTTTCAAAGAATATCAGATACTTCGACAATTTTATGAGAAGGCACATTTTGTTCAGGTCAAATGGAGTAACCCTGAGAAAACCTCTTGATATTTATGACTCAAAAATTCATGATATTTGTAAAAAAAAAAAAAAAAAAAAGATAACCTTGAAAAACATGTTTGAAAATTTATTTTTTTACATTTATGATTATGACACTCTCATGTATTCAAGGTGCAAGGAATATATTTTAATTTATTTTACTTGGTTACACCAAATATTTTTTTTTAAATGTATTCATTATTTGTATTTTTTATTTTTTATTTTTTGGTAAGAAAAGTGTGTTAAACTTCTCATTTTTTCCACCTCTTACAACCTTATTTGTCAGTGAACTTTGTGGGAAAGTAGTTTTATAATATTGTTTTATTACTCAGTTCATGCATTTGCATTTGTTTGCATACTTACAGCCATGCAATTGGTGTCCAGCAGGTGGCGATAGCAGCTGAGAGTGTCTGGAAAAAACCTGAAATAGAACCTGAAAAATAAGAGAGAGTTAGTTAGTTCGCTGCTGAGAAAAACGTACACACCGCACTGGCTAGCTGTAACAATAGTCTGTGAATGGCTCTGTAACAATGTTGTTGGCTGAATAAAAGAACCCAACTTAATCCAACACGCTTGTCGACATCTTCCTTCAAGTGTGCTACACCTCTAAAACGAGATCATTTTACGTCATAAGCAAAACTGTGTAAAACAAAACTTGTTTTCAGAGAATATTTGTTGTTGATTTTTCTTACCCCATATTTTTCTTGTTTTAAGTATAAACCTCACTGAGTTTTGTTTATGATTTGATTTATGCTTAAATGTATTGTAATAAAAATGTCAACAGTTTAAGTAACTTTAACCAGCTCTTCAAACTGTTGCTCTGCCATAAAAGTGGTTTCTGAAAGGGATCAGAAGAAAACATTTGATGTCATCTAAAGCACCCTTTTTGGCAGTGTTGAGAATACACATCCTTAGGTTGTGTCATGAAATGCATTTAGACACATTTCAGAATGCAAAGATGCATGAAATCAAGCGTGTGTAGCTAGAAGCTTTGGGTCCCATGTACTTGAGTACTTGTTTTGGGCTTTAGTGTCTCTGACACACACAAGCTTGTACACACACACACACACACACACACACACAGACCTGCATAAATACCCAGGTTTGTACACTCACATACACATGTATCTGCTTGTGCACACAGTGTATTCGTGCTGGTCTGATGTTGAATTCTGTGCTGCGGATGTGTGTTAAATATTTCATTTGGCCTTTTGTATTTCAGGCCCCCAAGACCAGGGACCCCTGAGACCACAAGAAAGAGCAGCCCACAGGTCTCCAGCCCGGCCATGCAGGGACAGATCAAACAAGGTAACAACAAAGAGAACGCTTGCCTTGAAAATTAAGTCTGCCAACATGAAAAATTCTTCTCTCACTACAAATAAAAAAATGGTGCACACCAAGACAAAATATTTCAAATACGGAACCAGCACAAGAAACAACACACACTCACGCATGCACACACACACGCACACACTCACTCACACTCACTCACACACTCACGCACACACACACACACACACTCACTCACACTCACTCACACTCACTCACACACTCACGCACACACACACACACACACACTCACTCACTCACATTCACTCACACTCACTCACTCACATTCACTCACACACTCACGCACTCACACATGCACACACACTCACGCATGCACACACACGCACACACTCACGCACACACTCACACACACACACACACACACACACACACTCACTCACTCACACTCACTCATACACACACTCACTCACTCACATTCACTCACACACTCACGCAGTCACGCATGCACACACTCACGCACACTCACTCACACACGCGCACAGACACACGCACTCACACACACACGCACTCACACACGCACGCATTCACACGCACTCACTCACATTCACACACACACACGCACTCACACACACACACACGCACTCACTCACACACACGCACGCACGCACTCACATTCACACACGCACGCACGCACTCACATTCACACACGCGCACGCACTCACTCACACATGCACGCACTCACGCATGCACACACTCACTCACACACACGCACTCACTCACATTCACTCACACACACACACACACGCATTCACTCACATTCACCCACACACACGCACGCACTCACACACACACACACACACACTCACTCACGCACTCACTCACTCACTCACATTCACACACTCACTCACGCACTCACTCACACACACACACGCACACTCACTCACATTCACACACACACACACACACACACACACACACACACACACACGAAACCCTCATAATGTCGGCCTCAAACACTCAGGTTAAATCACGGGCAAGAGTCAAGTGCCTTCTGGAAAATATTTAGTCCACATTTCTTTCTTTATAAAAAAATAAATAAAATTGTACAAAAATGTTGTTAAATTCTATTTTCAGTGCACATTTCTTATTTTATGTATCGATTGTTTCCTTATTAAAAAAAAATAAATATATATATATATATATATATAGATTTTGGTTTTCATATTAATTTTGTTTTATTATTTTATATTTTTTTTATATATATATTTTTGAACAGTTTCTTTTTAAAATTATTGGTAACGCTAATTTTTTAGGTGTCATAAACTAACAGTGAACACAATTTTATTACAACATTTAATAAACTTGGTTAGTGTTAATTTATGTAAATAAAACGTTCATTGTTAGTTCATGTGCATTAACCAATGTTAAAATATGCAGCTTCTCATTTTAAACATGTATTAGTATGTTAAAATTAACATTCGATTTATATGTGCTTGAAAAGTATTTTAATTGTTAATGTTGAATAATGTAAACTAATGTTAACGAATACAACCTTATTGTAAGTTATTCACATTTTCATTTGAATAGAAGTTCAATTTCAGATCTAAAACCTGTATTTCCTGTTTACTTAATGCATAAATCTGTATTGAGATGGACATGGCATTACTCAGTATTATGGTTGACTAAAACAGGCTTTTCAATACCCAATCCAGCCCTTGCAAAAACGATTTATTTATTAACTTTCCGTTAATATGAATTGTTGGCAATTGTTTTGAAAAATACAAAATAAAATAATAATAATTAATAATAATAGTAATATTGATTTAATATTTATTTATATATTTTATAATAATAAAATAAATAAATAAATAAATAAAAAAATACAATAAAAAATAAATACATAAATAAGTTATTGTACTACAAAAATGTTATATTAATTTCTATATTCAGTGCCCCTTTCTTTTCTATATATTGTTTGTTTCCTCTCAAAATTTAACATTTGTTTGTACAATTTTTTTTTTAATAACTATTACATTTGGTGCAACTTTTTCCCTTTTTTAAAAAATATTTTCTTTATTTTCTTTAAAAAAAAAAAATGTCTTTAATGTTTTCATACTACATAATGTTTTATGTTAATTTCCACTGAGCTCTGTGGAATTCTTCAAACACTTAAAATATTATTTGTTAAATTATAACAACTAGATTTTAAGATTTTGTGAAGAAAATGTGTACCTGTGCAAAACTCGCCACCATGATGCTTAGGTAGTTTTGGTTGGTTGTTAGGGTGTTCTGGGAGTTTTTATGTGGTTGCTTATATTCCTGTCTCTAGAAATGGGCCGGTCCCCTCAATGCAAGTCTATTGTATTGTGTTTTCGCCTGTTTTATCGCCTGCCAGGCAAAAATGGCACAAATCTCCTCCTTAATCCACATGATTTGAGGAATCATTCATGTCTGTAGCACAAACAATGTTGGATGAAATCTGAGGTTTAATAATTAGTATTAGTGGTTTAAATAGTAAGTGATGCTTGCCTTAGAAAACACCATATAATACTTCTTGTTTTGCACACAAACCTCAATTGAAAAGTTATAAATGACATGCAACACAGTTTGTCACAAGTCCTCTTTTGTCCACAGTGTCTGATTAGAACTTGTTAGTAACACACACACACACACACACGCGCGCGCTTCCTCAACGCGTGCCCTAATTTGTCCATCGTCCAAAGCAGCCATTGTTCATCCATAATAGAGGCAGACTGTGAATAATCGTTTGTGTTCAGTTACACACGCCACACGCCTGTTTGGCCCCTTTGACAGGGGACGTGTGCTCTGTTGTTCAGTTTTCTTTGAGCAGAAGGGCACGCAGTGATTCATTCTCATGCTAAAGTTCTTTCACCGGACAAAACCGCTCCGAGAAGCACCAGCCCTTCGTGTCTGACGTTCTGACATGAGCCTGTCCGATGAATTCTCACGCCGAACGAGAAATAAAATATAGTGAAAGAGTGGATTCACTTTTATCTCTCAGAGAGGGAGAGCGGGCCCATGAGATGTGCTGAGAATATTGATCAAACGCTTCTCTTTACGTTTGTAGACATAATGAAAGTTATTCAACATGTGTAGCGTTTTTTTCCTCTTCTCGTTTCCTCTTATTGATCGGGACGGGTTTGTGAAACTGTGCTTAGGTTGTGTTATTAAGTGTTTTTTAATGGAGTCATTCTTTAAATCGTGTGCCAAGATAAAAGCTGAGCATGTGCCATCCTTGTTAAAAGCAGAATGAGGGATTTGGAGGAACAAATGTTGCCGTTTTTTGAGTGGATTTCGCTGTGTGTGACGGAGCTGTCGACATGAATGGAAAAGTTTTAGTCTGAGTGATGTGAAGAGGGCCGTAGAATATTCTAGTCAATGAAACTATGACCTATGACCTTCCCTGCAGTTGCACAGGGAAAATGGCTTAAGCGTTTGAGATGGGCGTTACTCAATATTAGTGGTTAATATTGTTACTCAACGTTATTTGCTCCAAACTTGCCATTAATTTTTGGTTTGTTGCAAATGTTTGCCACACATCTCATTTGCATGTGAAAATAGGGGTTTGCCAGAACATTATATTTTTGTAAGGGGCATCTTCTAGAGAACGGCAGATAATAATACTGATATGCGATTTATTGATAGCAAATATTCCAGAAATTAACTGACTATTTGACACAATGTTTTCCCTTAGAGGACAGGGTGGGAATTTTTTTTATTGTTTTTTTCTGAAATAGTTTTGCATTCCCTTGCAATAAGTTTACCATGATTTTACTAAAATAAACATATTTTAACCTTGATATTTGTAGTAATATAGTAATAATACAGGAAAACAAATTATGGTAATATAAATCATAATTTCGTGGTTATTTTGATTTTACTACAGATACCACGGGTTTTGTAGTAAAACTATGGCTAACCGCAAGATTAACCATGGTTAATCTATAGTAAAATGGTTATTATGTGGATACAGTATACTGTATTGGTTTCTTCAAAAGATAAATAAAATAAAAATGGTTAGCCTACAACAACATACAACAGTCATGCAATATTAATATAGAAAAAACATGTTTTCCACCAAAAACTATGGTTAATACGGTCTACAATATTGGTGGCACTTTATTATAAGATTACATTTGTTAACATTAGTAAATGCATTAGGTATCATTAACTAACAATGGACAAAATATTTTGTACACTATGTATTAATCTTTGTTAATGTTAGTTAATATAAAAATTGTTAGTTTATGTTAGTTCATAGTGCATTAGTTAATATAAACATCCAACTTTTATTTTAAAATGTGTTGATTTTAAAATGTGTTTAAATATGTTTATTTTAAAATGTGTCATATGTTAAAAATTAACCAAGTTAAATAAGTGCTGTAAAATTATTATTTATTCTTAGTTCATGTTAAGTAATGTTGTTAACTAATGTTAACAAGTGTAACCTCATTTTAAAGTGTTACCACAATATTACTATAGTAAAACCACATATGATAAACTATTGTATTTGCATAGTAAAACCATGATACCCACAAAATTATGATTTTTATTACCATAGTTTCTGTTTTCCTGTATTATCACTATGATTTTACTACGAATATCATGGTTAAAATATGGTTACTGTAGTAAAACATTAGGAAATTTAACATTGGCATGCAAAACTATTGCGAGGGCACGCAAAACTTATTGAGCGGGAACACAACACTTATTGCGAGGGCACGCAAAACTGTTGCGATGGAACGCAAAACTGTTGCCAGGGAACGCAAAACTATTGCGAGGGCACGCAAAATTGATTGCGAGGGCACGCAAAATTGATTGCGAGGGCACGCAAAATTTATTGCGAAGGCACACAACATTTATTGCGAGGACACGCAAAACTTATTGCGAGTGAATGCAAAACAATTGCGAGTGAATGCAAAACTATTGCGAGGACACGGAAAATGTATTGCGAGTGAATGCAAAACAATTGCGTGTGAATGCAAAACAATTGCGTGTGAATGCAAAACTATTGCGAGGGAACGCAAAACTATTATGAGGGCGCACAAACTATTGCATGTGCATGCAAAACTATTGTGAGGGCTCAAAAAATGTATTGCGAGGGCATGCAAAATGTATTGCGAGTGAACGCAAAACTATTGCAAGTGAATGCAAAACTATTGCAGGGTAACGCAAAACAATTGGCAGGGAATGCAAAATTTATTGCGAGTGACACAAAACTATTGCAAGGGAACACAAAACTATTGCTAGGGAACACAAAACTATTGCGAGGGAATGCAAACTATTGCAAGGGAATGCAAAACTATTGCAAGGGAACAAAACTATTGCGAGGGCACACAAAACGTATTGCGAGGGAACGTAAAACTATTATCAGGGCACGCAAAATGCATTGCGAGGGAACGCAAAACTATTGTCAGGGCACGCAAAACTATTGCGAGGGAACGCATAACTATTGAGAGGGAACGCAAAACTATTGTCAGGGCACGCAAAATGCATTGCGAGGGAACGCAAAACTATTGTCAGGGCACGCAAAACTATTGCGAGGGAACGCATAACTATTGAGAGGGAACGTAAAACTATTGTCAGGGCACGCAAAATGCATTGCGAGGGAACGCAAAACTATTGTCAGGGCACGCAAAACTATTGCGAGGGAACGCATAACTATTGAGAGGGAACGCAAAACTATTGCGAGGACACGCAAAACTTATTGCGAGGACATGGAAAATGTATTGCGAGTGAACGCAAAACAAATGCGAGTGAACGCAAAACAATTGCAAGGGAACGCAAAACTATTATGAGGGCATGCAAAACTATTGTGAGGGTACACAAAATGTATTGCGAGGGCATGCAAAATGTATCGTGAGTGAACACAAAACTATTGCAAGTGAATGCAAAACTATTGCAGGGTAATGCAAAACTATTGGCAGGGCATGCAAAATTTATTGCGAGGGACACAAAACTATTGCGAGGGAATGCAAAACTATTGCAAGGGCACACAAAACGTATTGCGAGGGAACGCAAAACTATAGTGAGGGAACTCAAAACCATTGCGAGGGCACGCAAATCAGCCACAATATTAAAATCACCTGCCTAATATTGTGTAGGTCCCCCTCGTGCCGCCAAAACTGCGCTAACCTGCATCTCGGAATAGCATTCTGAGATTATATTCTTCTCAGCACAATTGTACAGAGCGGTTATCTGAGTTACCGTAGACTTCATCAGTTCTCTCATCAACAAGGCGTTTCCATCCACAGAACTGCCGCTCACTGGATGTTTTTTGTTTTTGGCACCATTCTGAGTAAATTCTAGAGACTGTTGTGTGTGAAAATCCCAGGAGATCAGCAGTTACAGAAATACTCAAACCAGCCCATCTGGCATTTTTTATTTTCATACTTCCTCCATGACAGGCTGTTGTAGATGTCCCACGGCTCTCTGTCTCTCTGTCTGCATGCATGGCTTTGCTTTGCCATCTCTCTTTCTCCTCTCAGAAAGACTTCAGTGGAGATTAAGCACAATCACCAAGTGCTCATGGGATTTGTAGTTCTTGATTTACTCAGTCACATCTGTAGATTAGATGTTTACCAGTCAGCTGGTCTCTGAATAGACACTTTTCAAGAACTACACTTCTTGTTTCCAAAAGAAAAAAAAAAAGGTTTTGTCCACTGAAGTCTCTCGTTGATTCAAGTTCTAAAAAAGGTGTCTTTGTCATTTCTGTTACTTTCTAATGTTTGGAGTATTTGTATTTTGAGATTTGTCATTTTTCTAGGTGCAGTGAAATGTTTTTGATCACAGTGTTTTCAGGTTTCAGCTCAAAGCAAAGAACATAACATCAAGAACTTAATTGAAAACCAGGAACTGACATTTCATTAACACTTCACAATAAGTTGTACATTAATATTAGTTAAAGCGCACCTATTATGGTTTTTCAAATATTACCTTTCATGTAGTGTGTTATATAGCTGTTTGTGAATGTAAAAAAGTCTGCAAAGTGCACGACAAATGGAGTTATTGACTCTCAAAAGAGAGAACCGATTCTGAACACCTGAAACGAGTCGTTAGTAATTCCAGACTTACTTCCTGTACTAACCTACGTAATTTGATAACAAAAAACCCGCCTCTGGTCTTCATTGGCTGCTCACGAACAGCTTTGACCCGCCCTCAAACACTACACCAAGCGGTAGACCAATCACAACAGACTGGGACATCTGACCAATCAGAGCAGAGTAGGCTCTCTGAAAGGCGGAGTTTAGATTGAATCCTTTAGAACGGATCATTGAACGAGTCGTTTTTGACACTAGGAAAAAAAGGTAATGCTGCAATTTAAATTATGAGCAAATTAAAGTGTTTTTTGACCTTGAATGCATGTAAATCTATTGTGTGAGACCTTTAAAACAAAATTAGACACGTTTAAAAACCATAATAGGTGCTCTTTAATGTTTTGGGTATCTAACCTAAAACTTTATCTGAAGATCTAGATAACTAACATTTCTTAATCTTGGTTGATGTTGATTTTGACAGTATATGAACTGTTGTTAGTTCATGTTTAATATTGCATATACAACCTTATTACTAAGTGTTACCACTATTTCAGTGGAAGTTATTTGTTTGTTTTAGTTTTATTGTACCTCATACTGGATATACTGCAGTCACATTGGCTTGTGGATAAGATTAATCGTGCTAAATTGAAATATTTTGTTCATCCAGATTGAATTATATCTACATCTGCTTGCAGGTTTCAGTGGAATTAAATAGAAAATGTCCTAGAGCTTACATTACATACTGTACAATTTACTATGGTAGATATAGTATTCTCCAAGTATTTACTACAGGTACTGTTACTGCTAAATCTTGATATTAGTGGTTGAGTAGTAAGTGTTTTTTAATTGACTATTACATTACTGATATCTAGAGAGCAGACATATGAAAACGATAAATTCATTGATGACACGTACTGTAAGATGTACACAAAAAAAGACATTTTTACACAATGATTGCTTAAAATTCGTTAAAAACATTCGTTTTTAATTGTGCGTTATCTATTGACAAGCCTGTAGGCAGATTTGGATCCGACACAAGGGGAAAATATCACTTTTAATCGGGAAAGCGAATCTCAAAAAGGCCAGTTTGGGCAATATATCGGCCGATTGATCGGACGGGGTGATATATTGGTATTTGCCACCACTGCAGTAAAAATAAAATAAAAGCAGAAGTTAGGGTTACCATGGTACATTTAGTAAAGTTTTTAAAACAAGTTTTGTGATTATAATAATGTAAAATAATCTGTTAAATATTAAAACATTGTTTTATTTCCTACTGTGTGTGTTTTTACTTATTTCATTAAATAACAGCCGCTCTCTTCTTCTGACATTACTGGAGACCTTTCACTCTTTCTCTCTTTCACTCTTTCACTCTTTCTCTCTTTCTTTCTCTCTTTCTTTCTCTCTTTCTCTCTTTCTCTCTTTCACTATTTCTTTCTGTCTTTCACTCTTTCTTTCTGTCTTTCTGTCTTTCACTCTTGCTTTCTGTCTTTCTTTCTGTCTTTCACTCTTTCACTCTTTCTTTCTCTCTTTCACTCTTTCTTTCTGTCTTTCACTCTTTCACTCTTTCACTCTTTCTCTCTTTCACTCTTGCTTTCTGTCTTTCTTTCTGTCTTTCACTCTTTCACTCTTTCTTTCTCTCTTTCTTTCTGTCTTTCACTCTTTCACTCTTTCTTTCTCTCTTTCACTCTTTCTTTCTTTCTTTCTCTCTTTCTCTCTTTCACTCTTTCTTTCTGTCTTTCACTCTTTCTTTCTGTCTTTCACTCTTTCACTCTTTCTTTCTGTCTTTCTTTCTGTCTTTCACTCTTTCACTCTTTCACTCTTTCTTTCTTTCTCTCTTTCTCTCTTTCACTCTTTCTTTCTGTCTTTCACTCTTTCTTTCTGTCTTTCTTTCACTCTTGCTTTCTGTCTTTCTTTCTGTCTTTCACTCTTTCACTCTTTCTTTCACTCTTTCACTCTTTCTTTCTTTCACTCTTTCACTCTTTCTTTCTGTCTTTCTTTCTGTCTTTCACTCTTTCACTCTCACTCTTTCTTTCTGTCTTTCACTCTTTCTTTCTCTCTTTCACTCTTTCTTTCTGTCTTTCACTCTTTCACTCTTTCACTCTTTCTCTCTTTCACTCTTTCTTTCTCTCTTTCACTCTTTCTCTCTTTCACTCTTTCACTCTTTCTTTCACTCTTTCACTCTTTCTTTCTGTCTTTCACTCTTTCACTCTTTCTGTCTTTCTTTCTGTCTTTCTTTTTGTCTTTCTGTCTTTCTGTCTTTCTTTCTCTTTCACTCTTTCACTCTTTCTTTCTGTCTTTCTGTCTTTCTGTCTTTCTTTCTTTCACTCTCTTTCTTTCTGTCTTTCTTTCACACTTTCTTTCTGTCTTTCACTCTTTCTTTCTGTCTTTGTTTTTTTCTGTCTTTCTTTTTGTCTTTCTGTCTTTCTTTCTCTTTCACTCTTTCACTCTTTCTTTCTGTCTTTCTTTCTGTCTTTCTGTCTTTCTTTCTTTCACTCTTTCTTTCTGTCTTTCTTTCACACTTTCTTTCTGTCTTTCACTCTTTCTGTCTTTGTTTTTTTTCTGTCTTTCTTTTTGTCTTTCTGTCTTTCTTTCTCTTTCACTCTTTCACTCTTTCTTTCTGTCTTTCTTTCTGTCTTTCTTTCTCTTTCACTCTTTCACTCTTTCTGTCTTTCTTTCTCTTTCACTCTTTCACACTTTCTTTCTGTCTTTGTTTTTTTCTTTCTTTCACTCTCTTTCGCTTTCTGTCTTTCTAACCGTCTTTATTTGCATCTTTCTTTCTCTCTTTCTCTCTTTCTATCTTTCTTTTTCTTTCTTTCCGTCTTTCTTTTTCTTTCTCTCTTTCTTTCTCTTTCTTTCTATCTTTCTTTTTCTTTCTTTCCATCTTTCTCCCTTTCTCTTTCTTTTTCTTTCCGTCTTTCTATCCATCTTTATTTCCATCTTTCTTTCACTCTTTCTGTCTTTCTATCTATCTGTCTATCTATCTTTATTTCCATATTTTTCTTTCTTTCACTCTTTCTCTCTTTCTTTCTGTTTCATGGATCTTTTCCTCTGTTTTCAAGCTGCCGTCGCTGTTTCAGGACTGTCTCACTCTCCCTCAGTCAATGAAGGTATTCTCTCTGAATAAAGGCCTTCTCTCTCTCTTATCTCCTCTTGTTTAGCCGAGCTCGCTTTCTCTCTCTTTGTGCAATCAGCTCCTCGTGCTTAGCATGTGTTGTGTTGTGTTCATTGTGTTTGTGTCATTTTTGTGTTTAGGTTTTGTTTGCTTACGTTCTCCAACCTTGTGCTTGTAGTCGAATCCTGTCTGTCCATATAGTTACTTTGTGTGTAACTGTCTCAGTTTGCATGCACACTCAACACACACACACACACACACACTCAACACACACACACACACACACTCAACACACACACTCAACACACACACACACACACACTCAACACACACACACACACACTCAACACACACACACACACTCAACACACACACACTCAACACACACACACACACTCAACACACACACACACACACTCAACACACACACACACACTCAACACACACACACACTCAACACACACACACACTCAACACACACTCAACACACACACACACTCAACACACACACACACACTCAACACACACACACTCAACACACACACACACACACACACTCAACACACACACACTCAACACACACACACACCATTCTCTTTAGAAAGATATCCTCAGTTTTTTTCAATAACTTCTTTATGGCTGAAAGAAAGAAATATGTATCAATCAATCTTGTCTGAAGAATGTATTTAAAGACATTAATAAATACCAAGTTTGTATTTTTAATGATGTTTTGAAACATTTCTGAAATTGCAATTATTCTTTTTTTCTTAAACTCAAAAACATTCACAGAATCTTCATTCCCAAAATGCTTGTTCTCATGAGTACAAAACTAGTATAGCATTATAAATATAGGAAAATATTTGTATTAAAGAAATATGTACACTATAAGAGAATTTTATTTGGCAGTTTTCCACCTTTTGCATTAAACTTTTAAGCAATTTGCAGTTGTTTTAAATGATCAAAGAAAAAGGCTAGTCAGTTTTTTTTAGATATTTACATTTGTATTTCACTGTTGATTTGTGTACTTGTTATCCACTTTAAGCAGCCCAGTTTTAAATTTTAATTGTGTTTCTAGCATTGTAAAAGTTTCTGTAAACTGATTTTTATATTGAGAAAATAAAAACACAAAGTTTGAAGTTATATCTTATTGCACAAAGAAATAAATCTTTTAACCATTTGTTTTAACGTATATGTGCATTACTGGGTTCTGCGACCTCATTCCCTGTAGCCGTTCCATATATTTCTGATATATGTGAATTTCTGTTGGACGTTGCTCATTTTCTCCTCATGAATTTGAAATATCGTCCATTTTTCAGTGATATTTGTGTCATGGTTTGAGATGTTTGGTTTTTCTAGGTTCCTGTTAGGATATAATTCAAAGCAGCAGGGGTGCTGTGTATTATTGTCAGTGTCTTCCTGACTCTATGCCATGTTTGTGTGTGTGTGTGTGTGTGTGTGTGTGTGTGTGTAGGTTGGAGTCAGCTCGCTGCCATGCATTGTGTGATGTTACCTGATCTTCTGGGGTTGGATAAGTTCAGGCCTCCTCTCTTGGAGATGTTGGCACGCAGATGGCAGGATCGCTGCCTGGAGGTATTATTACTATTCATATTACATGATATTACAAGTGTTATATAATCTAAAGCTTTCAGTGCCAATTTAAAAGCAAATGGTCAGAGCAATGCACTGTAGTCTTTTCTCACAAGGATTTACATTATCATAACACAACTAAAATAAAAATGCAAACAGGATTTGTTTTAGTGCTTGGTTAAATAGCAAGTCCTTATTTTTAAGTAAGCATGTTTTTTGTGCCATTTTGGAAAGTCAACTTAACCTGCTGAATGACCTACTGTACAATTCGTTATTGCATTTCATTACTGTGGCAAAATGAAATTTTTTATTTGTGTAAGAAACCCTTTCCATACTGTGCAAATCTCTCTCTCTCTTCTCGCATTCACTTTCATTCATATCTTGCAGTTTTAGCACCTGCTAATCCCCTGGGACAAAGATACACTCTCCGTCTCTCTCAATGGCTTTCTTTTGCATTTATTTATCAGTGTTCTGTCCTTTTTTTTGCCTGCTGTGGCTTCAGTTATATATATTTTAGAGGATATTTTCCAAAAGGAAACATGCCAGTATTTGTCTTTGTTGTGTTGAATGTGTGAACTAAACGGTTTTGAATTGTGAAGTATGTGTGTATTGCAGGTTCGAGAGGCGGCCCAGGCTCTTCTGTTAGCAGAACTGCGTCGGATTGGTCAGTCGGGCAGGAAGGACACTATCGACATGTGGGCACCATATCTGCCGCAGTATGTGGACGCTGTTAGCTCCCGTAAGTATTACACTTAACGCTTCTGTGTGTTTTACTGGCATGACAAATACAATGACAGACAAAAGATGAACAACAACAACATGCTAACAACGCCTAGCTACATGCTCAAACATGCTAGCAATGCCCAGCAACATGCTAGAACATGCTATAGTTGCCAAGAAACATGTTAAAACATGTTAGCAGTGCCTAGCTATATGTTAAAACATGCTAGAAATGCCCAGAAACATGCTAGCAATGCCTAGCTATATGTTAAAACATGCTAGAAATGCCAAGAAACATGCTAGCAATGCCTAGCTATATGTTAAAACATGCTAGAAATGCCAAGAAACATGTTAAAACATGTTAGCAGTGCCTAGCTACATGTTAAAACATGTTAGCAGTGCCTAGCTACATGTTCAACCATGCTAGAAATGCCCAGAAACATGCTAGCAATGCCTAGCTATATGCTACAACATGCAAGCAATGCCTAGCTATATGCTAAAACATGCTAGAAATGCCAAGTAACATGACAGCAATGCCTAGCTATATGCTAAAACATGCTAGAAATGCCAAGAAACGTGTTAAAACATGTTAGCAATGCCAAGCTATATGTTAAAATATGCTAGAAATGCCCAGAAACATGTTAGCAATGCCTAGCTATATGTTAAAACATGCTAGAAATGCCAGGAAACATGTTAAAACATGTTAGCAGTGCCTAGCTACATGTTAAAACATGTTAGCAGTGCCTAGCTACATGTTCAACCATGCTAGAAATGCCTAGGAACATGCTAGCAATGCCTAGCTATATGCTAAAACATGCTAGAAATGCCAAGTAACATGACAGCAATGCCTAGCTATATGCTAAAACATGCTAGAAATGCCAAGAAACGTGTTAAAACATGTTAGCAATGCCTAGCTATATGTTAAAATATGCTAGAAATGCCAAGAAATGTGTTAAAACATGTTAGCAATGCCTAGCTACATGTTCAACCATGCTAGAAATGCCTAGGAACATGCTAGAAATGCCTAGCTATATGCTAAAACATGCTAGAAATGCCAAGTAACATGACAGCAATGCCTAGCTATATGCTAAAACATGCTAGAAATGCCAAGAAACGTGTTAAAACATGTTAGCAATGCCTAGCTATATGTTAAAATATGCTAGAAATGCCCAGAAACATGTTAGCAATGCCTAGCTATATGTTAAAACATGCTAGAAATGCCAAGAAACATGTTAAAACATGTTAGCAGTTCCTAGCTACATGTTAAAACATGTTAGCAGTGCCTAGCTACATGTTCAACCATGCTAGAAATGCCCAGAAACATGCTAACAATGCCTAGCTATATGTTAAAACATGCTAGCAATGCCTAGCTATATGCTAAAACATGCTAGAAATGCCAAGTAACATGACAGCAATGCCTAGCTATATGCTAAAACATGCTAGAAATGCCAAGAAACATGTTAAAACATGTTAACAATGCCTAGCTATATGTTAAAACATGTTAGAAATGCCAAGTAACATGATAGCAATGCCTAGCTATATGCTAAAACATGCTAGAAATGCCAAGAAACAGGTTAAAACATGTTAGCAATGCCTAGCTATATGTGAAAACATGCTAGAAATGCCCAGAAACATGTTAGCAATGCCTAGCTATATGCTAAAACATGTTAGAAATGCTAAGTAACATGATAGCAATGCCTAGCTATATGCTAAAACATGATAAAAATGCCAAGAAACAGGTTAAAACATGTTAGCAATGCCTAGCTATATGTGAAAACATGCTAGAAAGCCCAGAAACATGTTAGCAATGCCTAGCTATATGTTAAAACATGCTAGAAATGCCAAGAAACATGTTAAAACATGTTAGCAGTGCCTAGCTACATGTTAAAACATGTTAGCAGTGCCTAGCTACATGTTCAACCATGCTAGAAATGCCTAGGAACATGCTAGAAATGCCAAGTAACATGACAGCAATGCCTAGCTATATGCTAAAACATGCTAGAAATGCCAAGAAACGTGTTAAAACATGTTAGCAATGCCTAGCTATATGTTAAAATATGTTAGAAATGCCAAGAAATGTGTTAAAACATGTTAGCAATGCCTAGCTACATGTTCAACCATGCTAGAAATGCCTAGGAACATGCTAGCAATGCCTAGCTATATGCTAAAACATGCTAGAAATGCCAAGTAACATGACAGCAATGCCTAGCTATATGCTAAAACATGCTAGAAATGCCAAGAAACGTGTTAAAACATGTTAGCAATGCCTAGCTATATGTTAAAATATGCTAGAAATGCCCAGAAACATGTTAGCAGTGCCTAGCTATATGTTAAAACATGCTAGAAATGCCAAGAAACATGTTAAAACATGTTAGCAGTGCCTAGCTACATGTTAAAACATGTTAGCAGTGCCTAGCTACATGTTAAAACATGTTAGCAGTGCCTAGCTACATGTTCAACCATGCTAGAAATGCCCAGAAACATGCTAGCAATGCCTAGCTATATGTTAAAACATGCTAGCAATGCCTAGCTATATGCTAAAACATGCTAGAAATGCCAAGTAACATGACAGCAATGACTAGCTATATGCTAAAACATGCTAGAAATGCCAAGAAACGTGTTAAAACATGTTAACAATGCCTAGCTATATGTTAAAATATGCTAGAAATGCCCAGAAACATGTTAGCAATGCCTAGCTATATGCTAAAACATGCTAGAAATGCTAAGTAACATGATAGCAATGCCTAGCTATATGCTAAAACATGATAGAAATGCCAAGAAACAGGTTAAAACATGTTAGCAATGCCTAGCTATATGTGAAAACATGCTAGAAATGCCCAGAAACATGCTAGCAGTGCCTAGCTATATGCTAAAACATGCTAGAAATGAATGCCAAGAAACATGTTAAAACATGTTAGCAATGCCTAGCTATATGTTAAAACATGTTAGAAATGCCAAGTAACATGATAGCAATGCCTAGCTATATGCTAAAACATGCTAGAAATGCCAAGAAACAGGTTAAAACATGTTAGCAATGCCTAGCTATATGTGAAAACATGCTAGAAATGCCCAGAAACATGCTAGCAGTGCCTAGCTATATGTTCAAACATGCTAGAAATGCCCAGAAACATGCTAGCAGTGCCTAGCTATATGTACAAACATGCTAGAAATGCCCAGAAACATGTTAGCAATGCCTAGCTATATGCTAAAACATGCTAGAAATGCCAAGAAACAGGTTAAAACATGCTAGCAGTGCCTAGCTATATGTTCAAACATGCTAGAAATGCCCAGAAACATGCTAGCAGTGCCTAGCTATATGTACAAACATGCTAGAAATGCCCAGAAACATGTTAGCAATGCCTAGCGATATGCTAAAACATGTTAGAAATGCCAAGAAACATGTTAAAACATGTTAGCGATGCCTAGCTATATGTGAAAACATGCTAGAAATGCCAAGAAACATGCTAGCAGTGCCTAGCTATATGTTAAAACATGTTTTCAATGCCTAGCTATATGTTAAAACATGCTAGAAATGCCAAGAAACATGCTAGCAATGCATAGCTATATGCTATGACATGTTATCAGTGCCTAGCTATATGCTAAAACATGCTAGAAATGGCAGGAAACATGCTAAAATGTGTTAGCAATGCCTAGCTATATGCTAAAACATGTTAGAAATGCCCAGAAACATGCTAAAACATCATCAAAACTTTGATGACATCATAGTTTGTCTACAAACGTTTCAATCTAGTTATTAAATGAAATGGTAAGTGCAGTTATTTGTGGATTGGTTAGACACAGACAGACAGACAGACAGACAGACAGATAGATAGATAGATAGATAGATAGATTTTTATATAGTTTTTTGAGCGTGGTGGGTGTGTGTCTGGCCTGTAGTCATTTATAGCAGCATCTTGTGGAAAGCATTATCACATGTATATGTGTGTGTGTGGGCGGTTGGTGTGAGGCGAGCAGTGGCCCCTGGGAATGGTTGGCATGGTTACGGGTGTTGGTCAGTGTAGTGTTACCGTGGCAGCAGTGACCTCAGCAGGGTACAGGACTGCAGGGGTCAGTGAAACCGATATGTCGTGTGTGTGCGCGCACACACACACACACACACACACACACACTTTTCACGGTCTCTATCTTGTGGCATTTTGCATATTGTTGTTTGGTTTCATGACTAAATGTACACAAACACACACATAGTCTAATCATTACGGTTATATGCGTGTGTATCAGCACTGTTCAATACGACTCATCTTTAATCAGTAATTACAATCCGTTTGAGTAAGTGTCCAAACCAGAAAATGGAAACCATCTGCCTCCGATTAAAAGTTACACTACAGCTAATTTTCAACAAATTGCATTTAAAATCACAATTCTTGCGTGTTATTTTTGCAGTTTTCTTTAACTTCATTAAGTGTTTTTAGGGAATATAAGGGAGCATAAAAGTAAGTAATTTGTCAGTTCATTCCCCGTAAAAATGTAAACGCTAACTCTGGGTCGCTTTTACAACATTGCTCTGTTTGTTTGAGCGTCCCGACCAGCCTGACGCGGCAACATTGACTCCAACAATGGCATGACTATCTGTTTTCTTATCCAATGACAGACAGGGAAAGTATTTGGGAAACTTTTTTTGAAAACAGTCATTATATTCTATATTCCATTTGGTGTAGGAAGTGACAAGCTGTTGATTACAACAGAACATGTTTTGCTTTTTATGAAGTTTAACTCCTTCAGATTCAAATGACCCATAAACTTTTCCATTTCCAGCATGAATCACAGAATAAACAAACAGATCAAGCTCTTTATAAACTTTCATACCATGTTGCCAGCTGTCCTGAAAACGCGACACTAGCCATATGAGTCTTATATTTGCTCTCAGACTGAAGTGTTTTACCGAAGCAATCATGTTTTTAAGCGTATCTGTTCGCTTATTCCAGTTAAAGGTCACTCTCCATACCGCACAAACAGGACTGATGCACGCTGGGCATTAGAGGCTCTAGAAATGAATAAGTGACCTTTTACAGTTCACAATAACAAGGGGAATAAATGACAGACTCAGAGGAAAAAACAGACACATTCACTCAGCCTGTGAGGTCAGACAGGTGCATTCTGGGCTCTGTGATAGTGTTTACGTGTGTTAACGGTGAAATGTATTGTGGTGAATGTGGTCGTTGAGATTAAAGAATAGAGAAAAACTAAATAAACCATACAAATGGAAGTCTTAAACACTCGTTTTCACGTGCTAAAGATCTTGAAATGCCATTTAAAGGAATAGTTCTGTCAAAAATGACAATTTTGTCATCATTTATTCACCCTCATGTTGTTCGAAACATGCAAGACTTTACATAATAAACAATTAACACTTCTGAGAAAGAATTATTTGCTGCATTTCAGAACATTTGCTATGTTAAACATATGAAAGATATTTGAAAATTTAGTTTGAGCACGGCTGTATATTCCATGTTATGTCAAATGTCAGATTTTTCAGTCCATAAACATCACATAAAAACGAACTGTGGTTGGTGTAAGTGTATGAATAAGCTGCAGTGTGAATCAGACTTTATGCTAATAGTCAACTATACAAGACTACACAGTGACATCCATATGCCATGTGTGTGCGTTCTTTGTTCTGGGCACTAGTCCTCCATGAAATTCACTACACATGCACACACACACACACACACACACACACACACACACACACACACACACACACACACACAGGCTTGCCCTTTATTTTATTTTAAATTTTAGAATTTTTTTCCATTTCAAATTTTATTATATATATATATATATATATATATATATATATATATATATATATATATATATATATAATGTCATTTTAGTTTAAGTTTTTGTTTTATTTGATTTTAATTTAATTTTTAAAATATATTAATATTTTATTTTTAATTTTAAAATGTTTTTTTAATTTTATTATTTATTTTACTTGTATTCTTTATTTTTTGTTTTACTTTTTAAATTTGTATTAAAAAAATATTTTTATAATTATAATTTTAGGTTTTATTTAATTTTAATTTAACATTTAATTTAATTTTAATTTAACATTTAATTTAATTTGTATTTTATTAAAATGTTACATTTTCTTTCATTTACTTTTTAATATTTATAAATATTTGTATTTGTATTTAATTTTAAATGTAATTTAATTTAAATTTTACATTTTATTTCCTTTCATTTACTTTTTAATATTTATAAATATTTGTATTTGTATTTAATTTTAAATGTAATTTAATTTAAATTTTAAATTTTATTTCCTTTCATTTAATATTTTATTTTATTTTATTTTTGGAAGTGCAGTCACTTCCCATGGCTGTTCTAGCCATCCAATCACATGCTTCCCCTCTCTCTCTCTCTCTCTGTATCACCTTCACTGCTCAAGCTCGACTCCCCTGTTAGATGTCCAGGGTCGGGATTAACCCTTCCCAGCATCCCCTGGGCTGATCAGTGGTGAGATGTGGGGTGATTGGTGGGGGTTGAGGATGAGCAGGTGATTAAACCAGGCCTCAGGCGGTTCTTCCGTAAGAGAGCGCTCTGCCTCGCGGATGTGCATCTATAATCCCACACAGCTTGCGTCGTTTCCCGGCACACACACCCTTAGGCTGAAAGCTATCCACACACCACAAAAAATCCTCAATACCAGCCGTTTATCTTAAAGGAATATTCTGAGTTATTTACTACTTAAGCTCAATCGACAGCAGCAGTGACGTGCTGTCGATTTCCACAGAAAATCTTTCTTTGCTGTCCCTCGGTGTGTTTAAATGAACAGGAAATGCACTTATGGTATGCTTAAACTGGAAGCTTAGCAGGCAAGCGTGCAACATTGTTAAGAAATGTTAAAAATATGCATCACATGGTTCGGGAAGTACAGTGGCAAGAAAAAGTATGTGAACCCTTTGGAAATAGCTTGTTTTCTGCATTAATTGGTCATAAATAGTGATCTCATCTTCATTAAAGTCACAAGTATAGACAATCACAATGCCCTTAAGCTAACAACACACAAACTATTATAATCTATCATATCTTTATTGAACACATCTCATTAAACATTCACTGTGCTGTGGAAAAAGTAAGTGAACCCCTAGATTAATGATGCCAACAAAAGCTAATTACAGTCAGGAGTTGGCAAACCTGGCATCCAATTAATGAAATGAGACTGTAGGTGTGGGTTAGAGCTACTTTGACTTGTAAAAAGCACTCAGAACATTTTGAGTTTGCTATTCACAAGAAGCATCTGCTGACGTGGAACATGCCTCACAAAAAAGAGATCTGCGATCAAGAATTGTTGCTTTGCATAAAGCTGGAAAGGGTAACAAAGTTATCTCGAAGAGTTTGTATATTCATCTGTCCACAGTTAGACACATTTTCTATAAATGGAGACGATATAGTACTGTGGGTACTCTCACTAGAAGTTTCAGCCAAGATGAATCAAAGGGCACACTGAGTGACAGCTAAAGACTTGAAAGAATCACTGGAACTGGTTAACATCTCTGTTCATGAGTCTACTACATGGAAAACATTAAACATGTATGGTGTCCATGGCAGGACATCACGAAGGAAGCCGCTGCTTTCCAACAGAAACATTGCTGCATGCCTGAATTTTGCCAAAGACCAACTTGACACTCCACAATGCTACTTTGAAAATGTTTTGTGGACTGATGAAACAAAGGTTGAATTGTTTGGGAAGAACACGCAGCACTACTTATGGCGTAAAAAGGGCACCGTATACCAACATGAAAACATCATCCCAACAGTGAAGTACGGTGGATCATGATTTGGGGCTGCTTCAGGGCCTGAACCGCTTGCCATCATCAAGAGGAAAATGAATTCCCAAGTTTAATAAGATATCCTACAGGATAATGTCAAGGTGGCTGTGCACCAGCTGAAGATCAGTAGAAGTAGAGTGATGCAGCAGGAAAATGACCCTAAACATCGATGTAAACCCACTACAGAATGGCTTCAAAAAAAGAAAATTCACCTTTTGGAGTGTCCCAGTCAGAGCCCAGACCTTAACCCAATAGAGATGCTGTGGAATGACCTCAAGAGAGACACCAGACATCCTAAGAATATGTCTGAGCTGAAGCAGTTCTGTAAGGAAGAATGATCCACAATTTCTTCTGAAAGTTGTGCAGGTGTAATCCGCAGATACCGGAAACACTTGTTTGAGGTTATTGCTGCCAAATGAGGATCAACCAGTTATTAAATCCAAGGGTTCACATACTTTTTCCACAGCACTGTGAATGTTTAATGTGATGTGTTCAATGAAGACATGAAAGATAATAATTGTTTGTGTGTTGTTAGCTTAAGCACATTGTGTTTGTCTGTACTTGTGAATTAATGTAGAAAACCAGCTAATTCCAAAGGGTTCACATACTTTTTCTTTCCACTGTATAACCATTACACTTAGACATGACAAGTGTTGAGCCCTGTTCACACTACTAGCAACACAATCTCATTTTCAGTGAGAGCTGGTGATTTCTGGCGACACGAGCAACAGTGACTGTTGGCGACTAGATGTGGGCGTGGTGAGCGATGCAACAAATTTGAGAAAAGTTTAACTTTATGCAAATGACAAGCGACTACCAGTGAAAGTGAAGGCAGTGCAGCTCATGTCATCCGATTCGTGTTAGATACTCGAGTCAAGTACAGGCAAGACAGAGGAGAAGTTAAAGTTTCTGTGAGCGATTTCACTGTTCTTTATCATTTGTCTGTAACCGCATGCATGCGTGGGAAACCGTGTCAGAATTTGTCGGCATTCTACACGAGTTGGATTCATACACTGATGGACCATTCGTCTTGTTTTTTGTATCATTGTATTCTTTTCATCTTCATTAAATATTTACTTGATTGTCAGCTTAATGATTTTTGGTTTGTGGCGTATGTTATTGTGGTATAAAATCACAATCAGATGTGATCGGAGCAGCCATGCTGAGAAACTGTCTTGCGAGCAGTCTGACTGCAGCTGGTCAGAATTTTAAAATGTTCCCCTGTGAACAGAGAGAGAGAGAAACAAAGGATGTAAGGGAGAGGGGGCGGGGTTAACTAGGCTGGGTGTATGCAGTTTGTCATGATTGACACGGGTGTTTGACCTTGCTGGAGGCCGATTTTGACCAACCGACACCAACAGCACTGAATTATGAGTCTGTGTGTGTGTGTGTGTGTGTGTGTGTGTGTGTGTGACATGTTCATATCATGCTAAGAAGCCCTCTTGTGTTTATATGCCTCACAGAAGACACACAAAACTCAACACAATCACAGTTCAAGCATCAAAGCAGAACTGAAAACACACACACAAACACACACTTACCCGACACTCATCGGGTCACCGAGTTGGTATCACACTTAGCCAAATTAGCACAAAGGTAAACAAAAAAATCAAGTTCTTAAAATCAAACATTGAAATGTATTAAAGGAATATTCTGGGTTGAATACAAGTTAAGCTCAATCGACAGCATTTTTGGCATAATGTTGATTGGATTGAACTGGATTTAACTTTATACAGAAAAGGTTAGTAAGCAAACACTAGGGCTGTCAAGCTATTAAAAATGTTAATTGAATTAATTCATGACATGCCGATTAATTAATCGAATTTATCCCAACTAATCGCATACATCATTATTTGCTGAGAAAGGCCCCCAAATAAAGATAATTCATTTAAATAATGCATAATAATTCAAATATTTATAAATATAATATGTAGGGCCTATAATAAATATATAATACGGATTGAAATTCAGTTTAAAATAAATTGCATTATTGTGGCAGATGAATAAAGCATTGATTAGACAATACAAAAAATGGATCAAGAACTCAGTATATTGTTTGTTTTATTCTCATATCATTGAACATTGAACAAATTACTGAAAAATTTTTCAGTAATTTAATTACAGTTACTTCTGATGTAATTGCATTAAATACCGTATAGACTATAGAACAATAGTGAATTTAAAATCATCTAATGTGTTTTCTAATTTAACGCTGCCCCTTTAAATTCTTTGGCCAGTTCATGAATAATTTATTTGATTTTATATGATTTATTTGAAAGAATTAAAAGAACAGTTTCATGTCTATCCTTGTACATTTCATCTGGTCGAGGTTGATCAGGGTTTTAGAAAGTAATTATGCAATTACTTTTCAGACAGAGTAATTAGTACAGTAATCTAATTACACTGTGGAAGATGTCATTAGTAGTTAGTAATTAATTACTTAGTAATTAAATACAAATGCTGTCTATTGAGATTAACTTGTATTGAACCCGGAACATTCTTTTAATATTGCCAAAAACTAGGGCTGCAAGAGTGACCGTTACAACCACTGGACTAACCATGTTTTTTTGGCAGAATGATTGTTTTTTTTAATCATAGTTTTGGTTTTCATGTGTAATTACTATGGTGTTACAAATAATTGTTCCCTTGCAAAATTATTGCGAGGGAATGTAAAGTTCTTCTGGGGATGAACACAAACTCTTTCATAAATAAATTTCCTCCATGTCCTCTTTTTATATTTAATTCTATTTTTATAGTATTTACTTTTAGTACCACTGATTTAAAGGGATAGTTTGCCCAAAAATAAAGATTCTGTCATCATTTACTCACCCTCATGTTGTTCCAAAGCCCTATGACTTTCTTCTATGAAACACAAAAGGTGATGTATCTAAAAAATGATGCAATGAAAGTAAATGGTGACTGAGACTAAAATACTGACTAACATCACCGTTTGTGTTTCATAGAAGAAAGAAAGTATTTTTATAACGTGACATTCTCATAGTTTAATATTGAAAGTCTGGTTTTGGACAAGGCTAAAACAGTCAAATCTATACATTCAAGGCATTTGAAAAGTACCAAAAATAAATGCCTGGTAAAAAAGTTCTCAATTCAGTTTTGATGTAACCTTCATATAACAAAAAGCAAAAAGTTGAAATCTGTTTTTTTTTTCTCCCCTTTTTCTCCCCAATTTGGAATGCCCAATTCCCAAAATGCTCTAAGTCCTCGTGGTGGCGTAGTGACTCGCCTCAATCCGGGTGGCGGAGGACGAATCTTAGTTGCCTCCGCGTCTGACACCGTCAATCCGCGCATCTTATCACGTGACTTGTTGAGTGCGTTGCCACAGAGACATAGCGCGTGTGGAGGCTTCACGCTATTCTCTGCGGCATCCACGCACAACTCACCACGCGCCCCACTGAGAGCGAGAACCACATTATAGCGACCACGAGGAGGTTACCCCATGTGACTCTACCCTCCCTAGCAACCCGGCCAATTTGGTTGCTTAAGAGACCTGGCTGGAGTCACTCAGCACACCCTGGATTTGAACTCGCGACTCCAGGGGTGTTAGTCAGCGTCAGTACTCGCTGAGATACCCAGGCCCCCTGAAATCTGTTATTTTTAATACAAATTAACCCCCGGAACATTGAATTGCCCAAAGTCGAAGAAACCCCCTATTTCCATGATTTTACAAAATAGAAGAAAAGAGAGAGAGAGCGCTGGATTACGACATTCGGACGAGAGAAAGACACCGAATTTACCGTTACTCCTTCAGCAGCTGTATTTAAAACGTTCTCACAGCAGTGCTCACTATTTTTTATATTAATACCAGGGTAAAATATCACAAAATATAGTCATATATGTAAATGTACTCAAGTTTGCTAGATTTACCCTTATAAATATAGGCAGAACTGTGTCTGTTTTCTCGTATTCTGCTGCTGTTTGAGTCTGTTCTGCCAATCAGGGCTTGATCTGTCTGACAGAGCTTATAGAGCTCTCTCTCTGAGGGTACACCCGGGGTCTGGTGCTCATTAATTAGCTCAGTGTCTAGATTCTCACCTTTAAGCAGCATTGATTCATTTGCAGGCCCTTTAATGAAAGCTTATTTTAATTGGTAATTCCAGGATAAGTGGTGAATGAAGGCGGCGAATAAAAATGGTCATGATCAGCCGCTAAAGCTTAATAAAGCCTCGATAATGCAAAGCATCAATAAACCCTGATGAGCTTTTTAAGACGGCTGTCAGAAAACGAGAACGAATCAGTGACATTTTTACGTGGAAAAATGTAGTTTTTTTGTAAATTGTAAAATGCAATACCGTTTTTAACATGTAAAATGTGATTTGTGTGTACAGCGGGAGCCGCCCCAGAAACCACCCAACTTGCCCCGCCCCCTCATGAAGCCCCGCCCACGGAGCCCAAAGCTCCAGAGGAAGAAATGGACGTGGCGGATGATGACATCACAGCAGGTAAGGGTGCACCATATGTCTTGAAACCCTAATAACCCATCAGCCTGTTAGTCTGAAATTGAAAGTTCATCCAAAAAATTTTAGATTCTGGCGTTATTTACTCGACAGTATGTTGTTCCAAATTACTTTTTCTTTTGAGGAACACAAACTAGTCCACAGGACTCGTGCTTTATATTTCAAGTCTTCTGAAGCCATACGATCGCATTGTGTAAGAAACAAACCCAAATTTGATTGTTTAAGCTTGACATCTCCAGTCACCATTCATTGCACAGTTCTTTGCAACTGGCTTATATGTTTCTCTGTTGTGATAAAGAAAAGTGTGTGCGTGCATGCGAGAGTGCGTGCGAGAGTGTGTGTGCGCGTGCGTGCGTGCGAGAGTGCGTGCGAGAGTGTGTGTGTGTGCATGTGCGTGCGTGCGTGCGAGAGTGTGTGTGTGCGTGTGTGTATGCATGCGTGTGTGCGCACGCGTGCATGTGTGTGTGTGCGCAAGCTAAAGAACTATTCCATGACACTGGCAGCACTCGTCTGGACTTACTGATTTAATTATGTGGAATAAATGGGAAAACAATGTCAATAAGTGAAAAATGACAGTAGAAAATGATAAATCATAGAGCTTGTCTGTGATATTGACTGGATGCAGAGAGCCGAGTGGACTTCACTACAGAGAGACAGAGAGAGAATATTCTGTTTTTCAGTAACGATAGACCAAATGATTTGCTTTTCAGTCTGTGAGCTGCTGTGTACAACCGTGTGTGTGTGTGTGTGTGTTTATGCATGATTTGTCAGTTCATGTTATTCTATATAGAAAAAAAATATATAATAATTTATAAACTTTCATTAAAGTGAAATGACTTTCCTTTATGATGATGTCACCAAGACCGAGCAAGCATATAGTCAATGTTAACAAATAGTAAAATAGCTATTCAGGGCCCGCCTATTTAGGCTGCTGTTGTTTTGCCAGTAGTTAAAGGGATAGTTTACCCAAAAATGAAAATTCTCTCATCATTTACTCACCCTCATGTCATCTTAGAAGTGCATGACTTTCTTTCTTCAGCTGAACACAAATGAAGATTTTTAGAAGAATATCTCAACTCTGAAAGTCCATACAATACGTTACACCCAGTCTGTGATCAGTTAGGCTTAATCCAGGGGTGTCCAGACCTTTTCTACTGGGGGCCAGATGCAAAAAGAAATAGGGTGTTGCGAGCCACATCATTGTAATAGTAATAAAAATGCTAGATGCATCTAGATTTCCACTATTTCATCATAATTATATTTTGTGCTTAATTTTATGCAAGTTTTAATCACATTTTGTGTTAATAAAGGATATTTCTCTCAACAAGAGCACTTGCAATTGAACAGTGATGTGGGGTCAGAAATTAAGGGGGGCTTGGGGCAAAAATACCCCCAAAGCTGACTGATTTCAACTTGATCAAAATGATTGCGCTCCCTTTAACTTGTTTGACGTGCAAGTGCAAGTTGGGCGCGTGCAGTGTCCTAACTCTCAAATGCCGCTGGGAAGTCCGTGAATCATTTTTCATGTTTCATTGAAACACGAGAACGAACCAAATCACTACGATTAATTAAACTTCCCAGTGCTACAGTGGACATTGTAAGAAAGTGTGCTCGGCTTGCGCATCTCTGTGCACGCTCTTAACTTTGTGCGGCCGCTCGCACTGCACAGCAACAGCTCTACACAGTTGTATGATGCGTGGTGGTATCGGGACATTTTATCGAGAACAAGTACATGAGCAAAGTATCTAACCTGATAGCAATCCTTTCACAAATGCATCATTTTTTTTGCATGTCGCTTCATCCGTTTACTCCAAACTCCTCAACTATTCCAACAGATGAAGCTGGTGGAAACTAGAACAGGTGGCCTGCAATTCTCTGATTGGTAGATCTTTCTATGCAGGGTTATGGGTAGTGTAGTTCTTCACCTGAGTTCCACTATTAAACACGTTAAAATAAAGTGGACTGATGTCTTCAACAGAAGCATACATACCATCGATTAACAGCCTCGGAGCTCACGGTAGGTCTGTCTTTACATTCATAAGTTATCGTTAATAATCAATTCCCATATGGAGAATGGGATTTTTACTTCCTTAACCAGACTGTTGCGCTCTGTTGTTGTGTCAGGCTGGTCAGTATGAAATAATTTGCAGGATAAAATCAAGTCCCACACTTTACATGGAAATATGTCACATTACAGAAGTAAAATGGGAACCTGGGTCTGTGGATGGAGAGATGTTGATTATAATTGCTCTTTACGAAGGGTTATAAAGGTCACGGTGGAGATAGGGATGTTTAGATAGAGGGATGATCACGGATCGATGGAGAGATAATCAGTGTTTCATATTAATGTGCTGAAAGTGTGTTCTGATAATCCTCCTTAAACAGTCAGAAAACAGAAGCTCAACGTGACAGACAGACAGGTGAAAAAGATCCTTCTGTCGGTTCTGTTTAATGAATCAATCAATCACGAATTCACGAATCAGTCTTAAATTCATGATTTATCAGTTCAGTCGGTCTTGTGTTGGTTCTGCTATACATGAGGCACTTGTGTGAGATGTGTTATATCTGACAGACTGATTCGGGCTGTGTTGTGTGTTATGACACTTCTTTGATGCCCATGGATTCTCCTCAGGCTGATATTCCAGCTCTAGTTTCTCACATTGATCAGCATATGATGTACATCAGAAAGATATTCCGAGTTTTGACTGAGACTCTTACAGCAAGTAAAACATGTATCCACAAGCAATCTGTCTCTAATCTGTGAAGGATACATGTGTTGCTGCCTAAGTAGGTATCTTAGAAGGCAGCATAGGCAGAAAATTGCGTAGGGATCGTGCCTATGCTGCCTTAAAATGCTGTTCATCTATGCAGTTTGTTAGGTTTTGGAACAGGTCTGGATGTACAGGAGAAAGAATGACTGAACAGAGAGTCAGTGTGTCTCTCTGTGGACGGATGGACCTCACAAACATGCACCCTCTGTTTCTCTCTCTCTCTCTGTCCTCTCCTTTCATCCTTTAATCCACTAAGCGCCTCCTTTTCTCATTAACTGCTCATTCCCACAGTCCTGCTGACAACTTTTCCTGTCTCTCTCTCTCTCTCTCTCTCTCTCAATTATATTCAGTTCAATTCAAAATGGCTTTATTGGCATGACTGTAAATTATACAATATTACCAAAGCAGAGGTTGTATGTAAATAAAAACAAAATAGAACAACATATGAATCTATAGTTTAACGAAAGTTAAACAACATAGCATATCATAATATTCCTGAATGGCAGAAGACAACAGTGTTGACATAAAACTGGAGATCACTAATGTCTGCATATACAGTTGAAGTCAGAAGTTTACCTACTCTTTAGCCAAATACATTTAAACTCAGTTTTTCATAATTCCTGACATTTAATCGTAGAAAACATTCCCTGTCTTAGGTCAGTTAGGATCACTACTTTATTTTAAGAATGTGAAATGTCAGAATAATAGTAGAGAGAATGATTTATTTCAGCTTTTATTTCTTTCATCACATTCCCAGTGGGTCAGAGGTTTACATACACTTTGTTAGTATTTGGTAGCATTGCCTTTAAATTGTTTAACTTGGGTCAAATGTTTTGGGTGCCTTCCACAAGCTTCTCACAATAAGTTGCTGGAATTTTGTCCCATTCCTCCAGACAGAACTGGTGTAACTGAGTCAGGTTTGTAGGCCTCCTTGCTCACACACACTTTTTCAGTTCTGCCCTAAAATTTTCAGATTGAGGTCAGGACTTTGTGATGGCCACTCCAATACCTTGACTTTGTTGTCCTTAAGCCATTTTGCCACATCTTTGGAGGTATGCTTGGGGTCATTGTCCATTTGGAAGACCCATTTGCGACCGAGCTTTAACTTCCTGGCTGATGTCTTGAGATGTTGCTTCAATATATCCACATAATTTTCCTTCCTCATGATGCCATCTATTTTGTGAAGTGCACCAGTCCCTCCTGCAGCAAAGCACCCCCACAACATGATGCTGCCACCCCCATGCTTCACGGTTGGGATGGTGTTCTTCAGCTTGCAAGCCTCACCCTTTTTCCTCCAAACATAACGATGGTCATTATGGCCAAACAGTTCAATTTTTGTTTCATCACACCAGAGGACATTTCTCCAAAAAGTAGATCTTTGTCCCCTTGTGCACTTACAAACTGTAGTCTGGCTTTTTTATGGCGGTTTTGGAGCAGTGGCTTCTTCCTTGCTGAGCAGCCTTTCAGGTTATGTCGATATAGGACTCGTTTTACTGTGGATATAGATACTTGTCTACCTGTTTCCTCCAGCATCTTCACAAGGTCCTTTGCTGTTGTTCTGGGATTGATTTGCACTTTTTGCACCAAACTACGTTCATCTCTAGGAGACAGAATGCATCTCTTTCCTGAGCGGTATGATGGCTGCGTGGTCCCATGGTGTTTATACTTGCGTACTATTGTTTGTACAGATGAACGTGGTACCTTCAGGCGTTTGGAAATTGCTCCCAAGGATGAACCAGACTTGTGGAGGTCCACAATTTTTTTTTTATGAAGTCTTGGCTGATTTCATTTGATTTTCCCATGATGCCAAGCAAAGAGGCACTGAGTTTGAAGGTAGGCCTTAAAATACATCCACAGGTACACCTCCAATTCAGTACACCTCCTGTCTAAAGGCTTGACATCATTTTCTGGAATTTTTCAAGCTGCTTAAAGGCACAGTTAACTTAGTTTATGTAAACTTCTGGCCCACTGGAATTGAGATATAGTCAATTAAATGTGAAACAGTCTGTCTGTAAACAGTTGGAAAAATCACTTGTGTCATGCACAAAGTAGATTTAGACTATAGTTTGCTAATATTAAATCTGTGGCATGGTTAAAAATTTTTTTTTTTTTATGACTTCAACCTAAGTGTATGTAAACTTCTGACGTCAACTGTACACATACATTCACTAACATACAGTCAAAGTACTGAGGATCATTGTGGCGAACAATAGGGTAACACACTGGGGTAAGACACATAAAACATATTCACCCGCTATCTCTCAGGCCAGTGCTGCTGTGTGTCCCTCTCCAAGTATTATTTTCATTTTTTCTTGTTCTGTCATGGTTGTGAAATTGTTTATGTTGTTTGCAGATTTATTCGTATAAATGTCCCTTGTTTCTTTAAATTTTTGTCAGTGAAAGAGAAACTGCACCTCTGTCTCGACCTCAGTGTAGCTCTGATCACTGACCCCATACCTCACTGCCATACAGCGCTATGGACTGGATAATGCTATCAAAGATTTTACACCAGATTGGAATTGGTCATTCGACATTATTGAAACTTTTCTTAATAGCGTATAGATCTCTTTAAGCTTTTTCTTTAAGTGCATTCACTGCCTTACTGAAACTCCCTGATGCAGTGATAATCAGGCCAAAGTAAGTACACTGCACCGTGTGCTCTAGAGAGAACTGGTATCTATGTTCTTGACATCTGGGCTTTTTCTGAAAGACCATAATGTTCGACTTGTTCCGGTTTACTGCCAGGGCCCAGTTCTGGCAGTAGTCCTCCAGCAGGTCCAGATGTTTCTGTAGTCCCTGTGGAGTGGGTGACAGCAGCACCAGGTCATTTGCATAAAGCAAAAACTCTTGTTCTCTTTCATTCGTTTGTTATTTCATTCTTTCTTTTGTTTTAGCTTTGGTAATTTTTTTCGTCTTTTCGCTCGTCTTTTGTTTGTTTGTTCTTTTTTCTTATGTTCTTTTGTTTCTTGTATTTCTTGTTTCCTTTCATTCCTTTGTTCTTTCATTCTTTTGTTATTTTTTCTGTCTTTCTTTGGTTCGTTTGTTCTTTTGTTTGCTCTCTTATTTTCTTTCTATATTTCTTTTTTTGTTCTTTCTGTTTGTTCATTCTTTCTTGTTTTCTTTGTTTTCTTTGTTCTTTTGTTTTTTCTTTTGTTTGATCTTCCTTGATTTTTTTGTATGCTCATCTTTCGTTCGTTTGTTCTTTTTTATTTCTTGTTTTCATTCATTCGTTTGTTCTTTCGTTCTTGTTTCTTGTTTTTAATTTCTTATTTTTTGTTTGTTCTTTCTTTTCTTTCTTTTTTCTTTTGTTTTTTGTTCTTTCTTTTTTTGTTCTTTCTTTTTTCCTTTGTTTTTTCTTTCTGTTCTTTCTTTCTGTTTGTTTGTTTGTTCATTCATTATTTTTTGTTCTTAATTTTTTTGATCGATTTGTCATTTTTTGTTCATTCTCTCTTTTTTGTTTTATTTCATTTGTTTGTTCTTTCATGGTTTCGTTCTTTTTTCTTTCTTTTGTTTTAATTTAATTTTTTTAATGCTCATCTTTCGTTCGTTTGTTCTTTTTTCTTTTCTTTATTTTTTCTTACGTTCTTTTTATTTCTTGTTTTCTTTCATTCATTCCTTTGTTCTTTCATTTGTTCTTTTTTCTGTCTTTCTTTCTTTGGTTCGTTTGTTCTTTTGTTTGCTCTCTTATTTTCTTTCTATATTTCTTTTTTTGTTCTTTCTGTTTGTTCATTCTTTCTTGTTTTCTTCGTTTTCTTTGTTCTTTCGTTTTTTTCTTTTGTTTGATCTTAATTTTTTGTATGCTCATCTTTCGTTCGTTTGTTCTTTTTTATTTCTTGTTTTCATTCATTCGTTTGTTCTTTAGTTCTTGTTTCTTGTTTTTAATTTCCTATTTTTTTGTGTTCTTTTCTTTCTTTTTTCTTTAGTTTTTTCTTTCTTTCTTTTTCTGTTCTTTCTGTTTGTTTGTTCATTATTTTTTGTTCTTAATTTTTTTGTCTTTTTTTGTTCATTCTCTCTTTTTTGTTTTATTTCATTTGTTTGTTCTTTCATGGTTTCATTCTTTTTTCTTTCTTTTGTTTTAACGTAATTTTTTGAATGCTCGTCTTACGTTCGTTTGTTCTTTTTTCTTTCTTTTTCTTATGTTCTTTTTATTTCTTGTTTTCTTTCATTCATTCGTTTGTTCTTTCATTCTTTCATTCTTGTTTCTACTTTTTCTTAATTTTTTGTTTGTTCTTTTTTCTTTTGTTCTTTTGTTCCTTTGTTCCTTTTGTTCTTTTTTCGTTCCATCGCCATTCTTTCGTTCCTTCGTTCTCTCCTTTTTTATTTATTTGTTATTTTGTTCTTTTTTATTTCTTTCTTATTTTCGTTCTATCACTCTATCTTTCTTGTTTGTTTATTTTTTCTTCCAGTAAAGTTCCATTTTTAACAAATTCCATCTGGACTCTTTTAGCAAATAAGTGCCATTCTGTATTCAAGTTTTGTTAGTAAAACCAAAGGGACAAAAACATGAGTTGAAAGTGTCATCATTTCCTCCCGAGTTGTAATTTAGTTTCATTGGTAAACAGCTGCTACTAATACTTGGTGGTACTCACGTTGTTGACGCACCTGCTGCAGTAGGATGAGGGGAATCGAACTTTGGATTGGACCAAGCAGTCGAATGAACGTATTGCTACAGCCATACTTTGTCTGTTAGGTGATGTGTGAGATGTGGTCAGTTTCAAGAGCAGGTCAATGTCATATTAGGAGCTGAAGAGGTCAGAGTTCAGAGCAAATCCGCCCCTACCTCTGATATCATGATGTTTGCTCCCACTTACAGGAAATGGGTGGAGCTTCAGCAGAGCAAGCATGTTTTGTAAGGTTATTTTTTCTCAGAATTTATGCAGCTGTGTGTGTGTGTGTGTGTGTGTGTGTGTCTAATATTCCCCAGGACGGATGAGTCATCTGCCTGATCATGACAGAGACAGAGAACTCCTCCGATCGGAGCCACGACAACATGGAATTCAGCTCGCAAATGCATCATCAGTCTGCAAACACAAAATCACTTTAGCCATGTGTAACCATTTTACAAATACATAATCATTTTACAAACGTGACAGCGCACATGGATAGCAGTTAGTCTTTGTCTGAAAATTGTCCGGTACACTTCAGGAATGTTTGTAATCAAGAGAGAGAGAATGAAATGAAGGATCAGTAGAGATGAGCAGAGGAGAGATGGATGCAGGAACCACTTTGTGTCTTTGTGCTGCGGAGGTCAGAGGTCAAATGTTATGACATCTGTCTAGCTTTGTGTCTCTTCTCTTCTCCTCGTCTCTTCTCATCTCTTTTCTTCTCCATTCGTCTCTTCTCATCTCATTTAAAGTTGACTCGTCTAGTCTCTTCTCATGTCATTTTGTCTCGTCTCTTCTCGTTTTGCTTCTTCTGATCTCATCTCGTGTCTTCTCTTCTCATCTCGTTTGTTCTTATCTCGTTTCAACTCTACTCATCTAGTCACTTCTTGTCTCATTTTTGTCTTATCTCTTCTAGTTTTTCCACTCTTTTCCTTCTCCCTTTTCTTGTTTCATTTCAACTCTACCTGTCTAGTCACTTGTTGTCGCATTTTGTCTCATCTCGCTTCTCTTCTTTTCTCACCTTGTGTTGTAGTGTTATCTCTTCTTGTCTCATCTCTTGTCTCGTCTCTTCTCATCTCATGTAAACCCTACTCGTCTTGTCTCTGTGTCATTTTGTCTCATCTCTCTTCTTTTCTTTTCTCACCTTGTGTTGTAGTGTTATCTCTTCTTGTCTCATCTCTTGTCTCGTCTCATCTCATCTCATGTAAACTCTACTCGTCTTGTCTCTTCATGTGTCATTTTGTCTCATCTCTCTTCTCTTCTTTTCTCACCTTGTGTTGTAGTGTTATCTCTTCTTGTCTCATCTCTTGTCTCGTCTCATCTCATCTCATGTAAACTCTACTCGTCTTGTCTCTTCATGTGTCATTTTGTCTCATCTCTCTTTTCTTTTCTCGCCTTGTGTTGTAGTGTTATCTCTTCTTGTCTCATCTTGTTTCTCATCTCATCTGATCTCATGTAAACTCTACTCGTCTTGTCTCTTCGTGTGTCATTTTGTCTCATCTCTCTTCTTATCTTTTCTCGCCTTGTGTTGTAGTGTTATCTCTTCTTGTCTCATCTCTTGTCTCATCTCATCTCATGTAAACTCTACTCGTCTTGTCTCTTCGTGTGTCATTTTGTCTCATCTCTCTTCTTTTCTTTTCTCACCTTGTGTTGTAGTGTTATCTCTTGTCTCATCTCTTGTCTCGTCTCTTCTCATCTCATGTAAACTCAACTCATCTTGTCTCTTCGTGTGTCATTTTGTCTCATCTCTCTTCTTTTCTTTTCTCGCCTTGTGTTGTAGTGTTATCTCTTGTCTCATCTCGTGTCTCATCTCATCTGATCTCATGTAAACTCTACTCGTCTCTCCATGTGTCATTTTGTCTCATCTCTTTTGGCCTCTTCTGAATTAATCTCATCTCATGTCTCATGTCTCTCGTTTTGTTTCTTCTCATCTCTATTTCTCCTTTCTTCTCATCTCATTTGTTCTTATCTCATTTCAACTACTTGTCTAGTCGCTTCTTATCTCATTTGATCTCATCTCATCATTTCTCTTCTCGCCTTGTGTTGTTGTGTTGTCTCATCTCTTCTCATTTGATTTTTTTTCCTCATCTGTTCTTTTCTTGTCTCGTCTCTTCTGTTCTCTTCTTATCTCTCCTCATCTCTTCTCATCTCGTTTAAAGTTTACTTGTCTAGTCTCTTCTTGTGTCATTTAGTCTCATCTCGTCTCGTTTGGCTTCTTCTGATCTCTTTTCTTGTCCTCTCTCTCTTTAATTCTTTTCTCTTCCCATTTTGCCTGTTCTTAGCTTTTTTCATCTCATCTCATTTCTTGTTTCAACTCTATTCGTATAGTTGCTTCGTCTCATTTTGTCTCATCTCCTCTCTTCTTTTCTTGCCTTGTGTTGTTGTATTGTCTCATCTCTTCTCATCTAATTTTAGCGATTATACAGAAGATCGAAATCTTCTCGAATAGTTGCTTCTTGTCTCATTTTGTCTCATCTCCTCTCTAGTCCCTTCTCGTGTAATTTTGTCTCATCGCTTCTCTTTTGGCTTCTTCTGATCTCATCTCATGTCTTCTCTTATTGTCTTGTCTCTCTCTGTCTCTCTCTCTTGCTCTTTTCTCTTCTCATTTTGTCTCTTATCTCCTTTCTTGTTTCTGCTAGTCTCGTATATTCTTGTCTCGTTTCAACTCTATTCGTATAATCCCTTCTTGTCTCATTTTGTCTCATCTCTTTTCTTTTCTCGCTTTTTGTTGTTGTGTTGTCTCATCTCTTCTCGTGTCTTCTCTCCATGCCTTGTCTATCTCTCTTTTCTTCTCATTTTGTCTCTTCTTAGCTCGTTTCTTGTTTCTGCTAGTCTCGTATCTTCTTGTCTCGTTTCAACTTTACTAGTCTAGTCAATTTTTGTCTCATTTTGTCTCATCTCCTCTCTTCTCCTTTCTCGCCTTGTGTTGTCATGTTATCTCTTTTCTTCTCTCTTCTGTTTTTCTCCTCTTATCTCTCCTCGTCTCTTCTAATCTCATTTAAAGTTTACTCGTCTAGTGTCATATTCTCTCATATCATTTGGCTTCTTCTGATCTCTTCATGTGACTTCTCTCTTCATCTTGTGTCTCTCTAATTCTCTTCTCGTTTTGTCTCTTCTTAGCTTGTTTCTTGTTTCTGCTCGTCTCGTATCTTCTTGTCTCGTTTCAACTCTACTCGTCTGGTCACTTCTTGTCTCATTTTGTCTCATCTCCTCTCTTATCCTTTCTCACCTTGTGTTGACATGTTATATCTTCTCTTCTTATCCCTGTATGATTGTGAACCTGTTTGAAAATCACGAAGGTGATGTGTCTATTGGATTTAAAGCTACCACACAGAAGCATACAAAGGCAACCTCTTAAATGTTTTGTACTTTAGAGACGCACTCTGCTGGTTAACCGAGTACACACAAAGAAACTAGAAGATACAAAGTGCCGTTTAGTTGAATTCCTCGCTTAGCTTTGTTGTATTGTCAGTGGGTGGGAAACTCTGTCCTTGGTCTCGTGTGTGAACAAAGTGTCTTTATTTCTCATTTTGGAAGCAGTACTCTAGAAACAGACATGTGTGTAACATGTAGCTCTCAGAACACACATACACACAAGCAGATTCCATTAAAACGCCAATGAAAGTGGCCGTTTAAGAGAGTAAAGCTCATCCAATTTAACTTTCACAAAAGACGACAGAGCGATTGAAAGGAAACAGCCTTGAAGACAGAAAGGAAGATGATCACCTCACAAGCCGTGATGGGTCTTTGAGGTTGTTACCCTGATTAAGTGATTTCAGAGATAGCGGGACTCTATTTTAGGGTGAGAAGCATTTATTTCCTGTCTGTGAATTCTCCCTTTAAAGAAAAAGTAAACCCAAAAAATGAGTTCTGTGAGCATTTACTCTCCCATGTTGTTCTAAACCCATACAATTTTATTTCTACAGTGAAACACAAAAGCAGGCATGAAGCAGAATGTTTATGCGACTCTTTTTTTAAACAATGTAAGTGGATGGGGACTGAGAATGCTGAGCTCCAAAAACAAAAACAAAAAACACAAAGTTTTATTAAAGTAGTTTGCAACGTGCTTCAAAAAACACAATTTTAATTTATGTTTGGAACAACCTGAGGGTGAGTAAAAGATGACAGAATGTTCTTTTTTTGAGAGGCTATTCCTTTAAGACATGACGAGAAATGTAACTCACTTTGACATCAGGCCTCTTTAAAAGTCTGAACTTTGGAAGCGAGTGCTGATGTCATCAGTAAACTGCAGCAAATGCAACAGAAGCATTAAATAAAATGAACCTACAGTGCGCACACACACACACACACACAACACACACTCCTTCAATCAATTCCGCAATCTAATTTTATCCTTTGCTCTTTTGCCATTTTGCTGCATGGAAGCAATTCAGAAAGAGAGAAGACAAAAATAAATAAATAATTTAACAAGAGAAAGAAAGAAAGAAACAGCCGTTCTGTAATGTGATACAGAATTAATCAATAAACAGCTTGTTTCAACAACTCGCTTGACGATTTTTTACCATCTGTTTACACAAACACGCACAAAACTAGATTCAAACATCACACTGCATCTTTAAGCAGACGTTTGTCATTTTCTATGTTAAAACTAGGACTGTCAGTCGATTACATTTTTTAATTGCATTAATTACATGGTATGCCGATTAATCAGATTAATCGCAATTAATTGCACATAAATATTTGCTGAGAAAGCCCCTCAAATAACAATAATTAAATATATGACGGTTAAATAATTATAAATAAAATATATATTGTATATATTATAAAAAAAATAATAATACAGATAATTAAAATGCATTAGATTATTTTAGCATGCAAGTTATACAAAAAGTAGCCAATCATTGACCTACAGTTCACAGAAATCCATTTTGCAGTTGAATTCATCAATCAGTCCGAGATATAAGGGCTTGTTTAAGAACCCGTCAATGCACACCTGCGTCAGACGGAGCGTCTCGGTTGCGTTGCATCATAAGCATGCAGTTTTTAGATCGCTTTGTCATGTTAAACGAAGTTTTAAAACATGTCTGGAGATCCATGCCTTCAGATTTGCTGTGTTTGATTGCATGAACATGTTCTCATCTTGTGCTGTCTGCTGTCGGTAAGTGTGGTTTGTTCTCTGTATAGCTGCACTTTGCAGATACAGTGAGTTTCGCTTACTGCCCCCTGGAGAAAACAGGTGGTACTCCATGCTTGAATTGCTCATATGGAAGGAATATTCCTTATTACAGTCTGGGGACATGATTAATTGCGTAAATTTTTTAACACGTTATTTTTTATATAATCAATCGCACTGAATTAATGCATTAAATCAACAGTTGTAATTAAAACACTTTCTTATCCCAGCTTAATATTCCCCAACCAGTGACAGAAAAGGGGAGTGTCCAGAATATTTTTACAGTTCTGTTTGGTGCGACAAGCGGCACAGAAATTACACTCTGAGGAGCGAATTCACAAAATAGTTGCACCACTTTTGCGCAAAAAAAAACAAACCTAAAATGTTTTATTCACTAACCACCCACAGTCCTGTTTAATCAGGTGCAGTTTGCTAATATAGTGCCACGTCTTGAGTTTTTAAATTAAGTCATTGTCATTCCTTTCTGTGCAAACATGCTTCATTTTGCGCATGTAAAATAGACAGTTTTTTTAAAACGGCGTTTTTAGCGGGTGCAGGTTATTTTTAGTTAATTCCCCCGTGTGTTTACACATTTTGGGGACATCAGTCTAACAATGGCTTACTTGGATAGAAGTATTTTACTTAAAAATGGCACAAAAGTCAGCTTTAAGAGCCAGTGTGATGGTTTGATTTCTTGTGTGTGTGTGTGTGTGTGTGTGTGTGTGTGTGTGTGAGAGAGAGAGAGCAGGTGCATGCTCAGTAGTCAACACTAGCTGGTATTCAACTTTGTTCAATCAGTCAAAAAAAGTGTCTGTTAACCTCTGTGTGTGTGTGTGTGTGTGTGTGAGCATGTGTGTGTATTTGTACCCGAGCAGGACCATCTGTCACCCCCTCCTGCCCCTTTTACCCCTCCTTAAACTCTTTTACCCCCTGATGTGAGCAGGCGTGCTGTTCTGTGGGCTCCTTCGGGGAGGGGGTAACCCCACACTGTCCTGCCAGCCAAAGAAACTGCCCTAGATGCCCCGCACGCTGAAATACACTCATTAGTGTTCACAAAGTCAAGCTTTTCTATTACTACTGCTCATAGCTGGTGTTAGTGGAGGTTAGTGGTATTGAAGAAGGAACTTGAGTTATATCTAGAAACCAAAATATTATAGAACACCTTAGCAACATTGCGATGAATTTTACATAGGCAAACACCACTTACATGATCAGAAAGTGTAAATAAATTAAGTACTTCTCGTTTTTTTCCTTAATCTCTTCTCGTCTTGTGTGCAGGCCACAAGTTTTGCTCTGAACATCAAAGCTGAATTTTTAAAATCTGTCTGTCTCGTTCATTCCACATTGAATGTGCCCAGCATGGCTCCATTGTGCGAAACTATACATTTTCATGCGTTTTCACGTGACCTTCTAAGCTATCTCTGTCTTCTCTGGACATCAGAACCATGTTACTGCAGCATTAAGACTGATTTAAATCCCGATCAACTTATTTTTGAGTGAACGGCCCATGAAGATTCAGATGTTTGGTGGAGCACAGACATCTTCATGTGCTGTGGCTACTCTTAATACACATCCAGAAAATCAGACAGCAATTTCTTAAAGATATTCTTTGAAAATCTACCAATGAGTTACTCATAATTTAAGAGTTTTGTTTCGCTCATTCAATGTCCCAGAGTTAAAACAGGCTTTTTCTCCTACTGTACCTTTAACCCTCCTATTGCGTTCGGGTCATTTTTGACCCAGGAGAGGTAGATAATAATAATTTTTAAATACCACAGTATTTAGTATGGTAACCAACCATTGTGACTTTGTCAAGACTTATCAAAATACACATCATATATATATATATATATATATATATATATATATATATATATATATAATTATTATTATTATTATTATTATTATTATTTTTTTTTTTAGATTTTTAAATAAAATTGTTTAGGAGATATAACCTATTTAATATATATATATATATATATATATATATATATATATATATATATATATATATACTACTACTACTATATATATATATATATATATATATACATATCTATCTATCTATCTATCTATCTATATATATATATATATATATATATATATATATATATAGAGAGAGAGAGAGAGAGATTAAATGGTTATATCTCCTAAACAATTTTATTTAAAAAACCAAAAAAACAATTATATATATTATATACAATTTTTATAAGAATTTATTTATTTATTTTTTTTTTAGATTTTTAAATAAAATTGTTTAGGAGATTTAACCATTTAATATATATATATATATATATATATATATATATATATATATATATATATATACATATCTATCTATCTATCTATATATATATATGAGAGAGAGAGAGAGAGAGATTAAATGGTTATGTCTCCTAAACAATTTTATTTAAAAATCTAAAAAAACCAAAAAAACAATTATATACAATTTTTATAATAATTTTTTTTATTATTATTTATTTGTTTGTTTTTTTAGATTTTTAAATAAAATTGTTTAGGAGATATAACCATTTAATATATATATATAATTTTTTTTTAATTTTTTTTTTATATATATATATATCTTTTGCGTTCACGGGTCAATTTTGACCCGGGCATCAATTGTGGCTTTACACATGATATTATATAGATTTTTTTTTTTACATCTATGAATTATATTTTTGCTTATTAACACTTCACTTATTTAACCTCTTTCCCATACACTCTCACACACTTTTTTGTCTCTCACTGGGACTGCATCTTGTTTACAAACATACACAGACAGACACACACACACACAAACAATAAACACATACACTAAATCATAGGTACTACTGTCTAAAGGGGGTGTGGCGAGAGCAAATGCACACATTAGTCTAAATTGGGCTTGAAAGAGGAAATTGTTCAGCCATCTGATGAAGCAGCTTACAGCAAACTCACACATCAACATTCAACAGTTCATGAGAGTAAATAGAGTAGATTTTGCTTACAAACATAGTAAAGAAGTTGTACAGTTTTTTTGATGATGTTTAGTTGAAAAATGAATATGTTGGTTTCATCACTTTTGACCACCAAGTTGTATTGAGCAGTTATGAGCAATAGAAAATTCATTCAAATAACTAGTAATTCTCACATTAGATGTAAATATAAATTGTTTTTTATGTTATATTTAGACACAATTTCACAGAAATGTTGATAAAAAAGATGTCTTCACATATATCACACTGGTTTTGCTGTAGTTAATGTATATTTTGAAATGTCAAAGAATTCCTACATTTTATTATATAAAAAAAAAATGGCATATTTTTTAGTTAGCATGCCAAAAATCTCAATCTTTTTACATGTATGAGCAGATAAGAACTTATTCATGACCTACAATATAGTTTTAGATGAAAATCATCGAGTTATGAATCATTTATAAGCTTGAATTCCACCGGGTCAAAACTGACCCGTGAATGCAGAAGGTGGATGCAGATTCTGAACGCAATAGGTGGATTAAGAACTCTATATGTAAATGACCTCTCTGGCTAACCTCCACGTTCTGGTGTAGTTCACATTATTCAACAGGGCGGGTCATGTAGCTGAATACTGAATAGGTGTTGATATGTCAGTGTTGGCGGTAATATGTTAATGAGCTCATGGTCATGATGATTTCTGAATGTTTTATGAGGGCAAACGCTCAAACACACACTCATAAAGTCAGTGGAAAACCTCCTGACAAACACACAGGAGCTAAATCAGTCATTATCCAAACCTTGGTTGTGTTTGTGACTCTTACTGACTTTGTTGTCCCCTTGAGATGAGATGAGGCCAAACGAGATGAGACAACATGACACACGAAGAGTCTAGAAAGGCAGAGTTTAAATGAGATGAGAACAGACAACACAAGCCAGACCAGACTAAACCGTTCTAGACTAGACTAGACCTGCAGTCTCTGTGATATTGACCATATCCTCAGTCTTGATGCCTGCAAAGACTCTCTCTTTCTCTCTGATGTTGGAAGCCACAGTATTGATCTTACCCACAAACCCACTGGCGCTTTACCTTACTGGAAGTTTGGATTGTGGGGACGTCTGCCACATAGACACACACACATACTGTGCACACAAGCATATGATTTTATCCTTGCACGTTTTTAGATACTTAGTGATGATTTGAGCTTTCGATTATGATTGTCATTTAAGTTGTTTGGTGGTCAGTTTCACTAATGGAGTCGTGTGGCTTAGTGCGTCTCGTCAGTTCACGTTTGTCCGCAAACAATGTCCGTTCCACGCCTCTTTCAGTCGTGTGTCTTTTTCAGCTCTTCTGAAGAAAGTTTAAAGTGCTGTTTACCGACAGCTCAGAGCTTAATTGACTGAAGGCTAAATAGAGAGTGTTGGCTATTCAACAGTGCGCTCTGTTGATAAAACCGTGTGTGAATGCGAGGGCGTGTTGGAGGGGTCTGGATTCAGGAGAAAAGTTGTCACAATCGTTTTGTGGACTCTTTTATCATGGAGACTCGCGCCACAGTCTCAGCGGACACACATCGACTGTTGAACTGTCTCTCTCTCACACATACGCAGAAAGCATAGAATATAATAACACAAACTGTCGCACTTCATATAATACAGAAATAATGGCTGGTATAGGTGTTTATTAGAGATGCAATAATAAATGGATTTTTGCCAATATTGATGAATAATTAAGTAATAAGCTATGAGTAACTGTGCTATATTGTGAGGTACAGAGTGCAGTGGAGACTGTATTCACAATATGGCAAGGTCTCAAGTGCAGAATTGCTTTTATAGATCAGTTACTACATAATAAAAATATTAAGGACACAAATGTTCATTTTGTTTATTAGCTCTCTAGAATACTTGGTTTTGATTGGTCAATCGTTGCATTCTGTGGTGCGGTATTTTTTTATACTGACCGCTAAACTGTATAATTGACCATAATTATCCATTTCGTAATTATATTTGGCCGATAACCAAAATGAAGGTCAGTATTTTAAGCGTCAAAGGTTTAAACAGCACTCAAACTATCTAGAATCTAACATTTTACTTTTACTAAAAAAAAAAAAAATGATTTTGTTGTGAAGTAAATATAGCAGGAAATATTAAGTACTGTCTACATTGAATAGATTAGTTTAAGCATGAACTTGAAAATAATAAGTAAATTCTACATTTGTTCTCAATTCAAACATGTAGAAATGAATGCTCTAGCTTGTACAGCAAGTAAATATTATTTATGATTGTTTTATCTTTACAGTGCATTCTCAAGTATCATTCCTAAAGTATAAAAACCTTGCAATATTTAGTCACTGATATAAATTAATTTTAAAAGTAAGTAAACGTAGTTAACTTTTCGGTAAGTTAGGGGCTTGAATAATTAATTGGCTTGAAAGGTTTCACTGTTTGCCAGTTTTATGTACACTGTTGTTATTGTTGATTTTGCTTTCACGTTTGGTAACTTCTTGTTTTTGTGAAGTCTGGAGTTCAATTTCTACTCAAAATTAACGGTTCATGATCAAAAATGTGTGTAAAGTGTTATAATTAGGGGTGTAAAAAATATCGTATTGTATCATATAATACGGCGCTCATGATTCAATACCATATGTATCGTACGATACATAAGCAAACACGTTATAGTGTAATTAAAACCAAGTAGCGCAACAATGAAAGCTGCGAAACAATCTACTCACCGGAGCAGCGGCGATGCAGAAACACAGGAGCAGCAAAGTTGCACCGCTCCCAAATGACACGGAGCATGACACTGAGCAAGATGCTCATAAGTAACAAAACCAAGCTTATTCAAAAATCTGACAATTACATGACACTTATTATTCTTTGCTTTTGACGTTGAAATGTAAATGGGTATGAGCACAACACTTGCGCACATGTTATAAGCCATAATAGCGGCGGTAAAGTTTACAATAAAGGTCGGCCGATAGGGGATTTTGCCGATGCCGATAACCGATTAATCGGCCGATAGTTTTTCAAATGTATTTATAAAATGTCAAAATAATTTTCTTTATTTCTTTGCTATGGCGGGCAAAGTGTCCAAAATGAATAAAATCCCAGATGCAGTTTATTGTTCAACCAAAAAACCCAATAATATCCAGGATAAAAAATCTAATTTGGTGCATAACGCGGGACTTTTAGGTATAAACAAACCCAAAACACACCAGGGACTCTTATTTTGAAATGATGAAAAAAACTAGCGGCAGCTATCGACATAACCGATAACTGATAGTTCCAAAAAGCGACTATTGGCACCGATTAATCGGTAAAACCGATATATCGGTCTACCTCTAGTTTACATGCAAAATGAACGGGTAAACGAGTATGAGCACAACACTTGCGCACATGTTATAAGCCGTAATAGCGGCGGTAAAGTTTACAATAAAGGTCGGCCGATAGGGGATTTTGCCGATACCGATAACTAAGGTGGTGGGGAAAGGCCGATAACCGATTAATCGGCCGATAGTTTTTCAAATTTATTTATAAAATGTCAAAATAATTTTATTCTTTCTTTGCTATGGTGGGCAAAGTGTCCAAAATGAATAAAATCCCAAATGCAGTTTATTGTTCAATCAAAATCCCAATAATCTAATCCAAAAAATCTAATTTGGTGCATAACGCGGGACTTTTAGGTATAAACAAACCCAAAACACACCAGGGACTCTTATTTTGAAATGATGAAAAAGACTAGCGGCAGCTATCGACATAACTGATAACCGATAGTTCCAAAAAGCAACTATTGGCACCGATTAATCGGTAAAACCGATATATCGGTCTACCTCTAGTTTACATGCAAAGTGAAACGGGGGAAGAGGCCAATAAAATTACGTATGCCGATCGGTTCTTGCTCAAGTCGCGAAATAATTTGGATTATGTAAATATACGTAAAACCAGAGGTCAGGTTCCTCTCGAGTTTTTTGTTTTTTTTACTCACCATTAAATAATATTGAAAGGAGTTGTTTCCTTGCTACAGTCGCTTAAGCTTAAGCACTGGGGACTTTAAGATTGATTTTCTATAAAGCTGCTTTGAAACAATGTGTATTGTGAAAAACGCTATACAAATATAAACAACTTGAGTGTAGACAAACTAAGTTTTCTTGAGTTTTTCTTATTTCAGTCAGTCAAAATAAATGCAGTGCTGTTGTTTAAGTTACTTTATTATAGAGAATTGGGTCAGACATTTATGATTTAAAAGACATTTATGTTGAATCCTTGAATATGTTTGAGCGAAACATTTGTGGGTGCTGTTTTTTAATTTTTATAGTATCGTATCGTTACGTGAGACTTTGTATCTAATCGTATCTTGAAGTTTGTGTATTGTTACATGCCTAGTTATAATGCAAATAAGGTGGTGTCATCTTACAGACTACACAGCATGCATTTAGCCTTCCATGACTAAACATGTTTTTTTTTTTCACCCAATTTGGATGTGTGCTTTTAAGTCCTCGTGGTCGCGTAGTGATTTGGATCCCAGTTGCCTCTGCGTCTGAGACCATCAACCCATGCATCTTATCATGTGGCTTGTTGAGCACATTGCCACGGTGACATAGCGCATCCACCGCGGCATCCGCGCTCAACTCGCCACACGTCCCACCGAGAACAAATTACATTATAGCGACCACGAGGTGGTTACCCCATGTGACCTGGCTGGAGTCACTCAGCATGCCCTGGGATTCGAACTAGCGAACTCCAGGGGTGGTAGCCAGCGTCTTTTACCACTGAGCTACCCAGGCCCCCCGACTAAACATATTGGCCTGATCACACTGATACTAATCATTTTATAAAATGCTAATATTACCAGACATTAATATGATCACAGACATATCCCTGCATCTATAGTTTTTTTTTCTCTTACACTGTAAAGCCTGACATATGAAGGAATTGTCAGAATTTTTTTTTATTATTATATATATATATATATATATATACAGAAAACTGTTTTTAGTACAAATTAGACAAACTATAAAATTAAATCGTAAGAAAAAAAAGTTGCACATGTTTTTTTAGTTTTTTTTTTATGTATCATATTTGATCCATTAGACTTTAAACGTCATTATCCTCCTGAGGTCCAGTAATTCATTTTTGTGTAGGACATTTGTTATGTAGTTTTTGTACAGTGGTAAATCTTGGGGTATTATCAGAGGACTCTCTGGGCTTTTCAGAGATACCAAATGTTTGAGAGTTTGGCCATGACAACTTCCTCTCCTTACTCTATTAATATGGATTGAAATGTGTCACAGTTCAATTCAGCACATCAGATACAAAATAAACAATATTTATCATATGTATTTTATGCACCAAACACTATATTGACATTTAAAAAAGGGAAATTGTCAAACTTTATCTCACTGGGTCTCAGGAACTTATGGTAAGATGACATCATAATAGCTTGTAATGTAAAATAGTGAGATCTTTATAATCTTATAATCTATATTAAGCCAGCAGCTATATCACCCTGTACTTCAAGACCGGTTGCCCCCTGAAGCTAAGCAGGGTTGAGCCTGGTCAGTACCTGGATGGGAGACCTCCTGGGGAAAACTAAGGTTGCTGCTGGAAGAGGTATTAGGGAGGTCAGCAGGGGGTGCTCACCCTGCGCTCTGTGTGGGTCCTAATACCCCAGTATAGTGATGGGGACACTATACTGTAAAAAGGCACCATCCTTCGGATGAGACGTTAAACCGAGGTCCTGACTCTCTGTGGTCATAAAATCCTAGAGCACTTCTCGTAAAGAAACCCTGGTGTCCTGGCCAAATTCCCCCTATTGGCCCTTCTCAATCATGGCCTCCTAATAATCCCCATCCATTAATTGGCTGTATCACTATACTCTTTCCTCACCACCTATAGCTGGTGTGTGGTGAGCATACTGGCACAATATGGCTGCTGTCGCATCATCCAGGTGGATGCTGCACACTGGTGGTGGTTGAGAAGAGTCCCCTGTTCACTGTGTAAAGCGCTTTGAGTGTAGTGTCCGAAAAACATTATATAAATGTAACATTCATTCATTCATTCATAATGACAGAGCACACAGCATATATGAAAATACACTGAAATATTAGTTCACACTTTAAATATATCTTATCAAACGTACATGTCAGAATTTTCAGAGCTCTGATTGTTTTTTGTGGTGTGCATGAATGTAATGTAATGGTGATTGAGAGATATTCCTCAAAAGCCTGTTGTATCATATTTAATACATGGATTTCAAAGAGGCGTTTTCAATAAAATAATATTCAAAATTTGAACCAAGCACAAGTTGCTTATATTCAGCAAATACTCATTTTAAAATATAATAATGACTGTCACTTTAACTTTATTAAAATAAGCTGTCATTTATCCCAACATAAGTCACTTTTGCACCATTTTAAATAGATCGATATAAACATTGAAACCACTTTTTCACAAATAACCACTAGATGGTGCCATAAACATGTGAAACGTACATACCATAGGCTGTTTGGCTCATCAGCTTGAACAGAGAGTGAAACGTTGTGTATCATATTTCATACACACAGCTTTATAGGGTTAATATGAGTTTCAACATCACAACTCAACTAAATTGGACAATTTGAAAACATTTACTTTAATATTTTGGGATATTTGTGTCCCATAAGAATTTTGTCAGTGTGAAATATTAAAGTGTGGTTGATTGAATGTTATCATCTTTCTGAAGGCTGCCATAAGCTCAAAATGTTTTATTGAAATCTATAGATACACGTCCGTCATCTCTAAACAATCTGACACTTTTATCAAATATCTCATTCCGAGAGAGAGAGCGAGAGTGCAGATGTTTAATGACGACATGAAACCGTTTTAGTCCGAATGAATGACTCTTACCTTTAAAAGGTCCTTTAAGACTTTAAAAAAGGTTATATGTGCGTGTTTTTGTGTTGGGTCGTAATCTACTCTGTATTCAAAGACACTCCCTTATTCTACTTGATTATAAAACTCCACATGTGAGCTCTGAATCATGTGTGCATTTTAAAGTATAAAAATGTGTTTAACCTTCAGAGTTGCGGGCCGGAGAAGGTCGTATCCTCTTCTCTCGCGCTTATAAATTGCGTTTGGACTCACTGGATGTTTCTAAGTGAATTCTGTGCTGCATTTTCCATCTTTAGTTTTTTGGGACAAATATCCTGGTTTCTGGGTCACTAATGTGGAAAGACAAAGTAAATCGAAAAAAGGAGTGTTTGGTTTTGCTTTGATATTAAAAGCACAGCAAAAACAGCATATATTACAAAGCAAGCATGGGATTTTTTCCTACATTGTAGGGCATGAACAATCAATCCGTTCCCACAAGCCCCTGCTATCAAATTTTACCTGCGTGTGTATCGGTGATCAATGAGGTGAACAGGCCGGCTGTGCAAGCAGTGCATCATGGGAGCTGATAATCCATGATGTCGGAGCATGCTCAGTGCGGCGCCCGGCTGGAATCTAGAATGCCGAGTGATTGTCGCAGGAATGTCTGAGCGAATCTGCGGCGTTTGGGCTGCATGATGGTATTGATCGGCTGCACAGCATGAAGGAACATTTACTGCGTCTGTCTTATTTTTTTCTTTCTCTCTCTCTCGTTTAACTGATGCTCTCTCTTCTTTGATAATTTTATTATCCGTCCACCCTTATCCCTGTCGTTTTCAGATGGAAATGAAAAATGCACATACATGGAGAGAAACCCGTCCTTTTTAGTTGATTTTGTTTGGACGCAGAGAGCAGCAAATGCAATTCAGGTACAATGACATTAAAATAGATCGTCTGGTATTAAAGAAACGCCATCAATAATGTTCAAAAATCAATACGGTGCACCTAACACAGAGACTGTGTAATCCATCCACGAGACCGTTCTGTGGCTTATTGCATCCGACGTGAAATATTACAAAACGCAGATCGTCAGAGTGATTTTCTCCAATTATAATGACAGAAGTGAAAATGATGGCTGCATTTTTGCAATAATATTATTGGTCACTGCAATTGTCATTGTAACCATTAAACCGCCTGACTGATAAACACTGACAGATGACAGTATTGATATGATCATTTTAAATACATCAAAACATCTCATAAAAATGTCATGCACAATTAAATTAAATAAAATAAATGTGAATATGGAATCGCTTATGAACCAGAATAGATGATTTCTTAAATCAAAACATTGTGCTTTTTGAACTGAATGTATTATTTTGTTTATTTATTCCAGAATGTTTGATTTTTATTCTGATATATATGCATGTTTCTTCAACTTAGAGCTATCAAAATGAGCAGATTTCAGATTTTTCGTTACTGTATATGAAGGTCTCATTTAATCTGAATGATAACACTTTCTATGAAGCCCATATTTATAATGCATTAATAATGTCTCATAATACACCTTATAATGTTATAACTTCTCATATATAATTGTAACCACAATTATAATACATTATAATAATTACCTATTCATAGTTATACTTTTAGAGTATCATGCACTATAACACAAGCAACATTTAATTTTATCTGCAGAAGTTATAATGCATTATATATATATATATATACAGTATTTGTAATATATAGGTATGCTTTAAGGAAAGTGACAAAAGCAATGTGTTCTTATAAACATCTATAAGATATTTTTAAGTGGTTATAAGACATTGCTGGAAGTTATATACATTACACATGCACTAAACACAAAATTACACACATTCAATGTACATTTTGAGATATTACGAAACAACACTTGTAAAGCTACAAGGTTCAAATATATCAGAAACTCTCTCAATATGTATGTTAATCTTCTTCGGTGTAAACACACCCAAATCAAACTGATTCTATACATTAACTTTAATGTTTGTGCATCTCATTTGGAGACTTATTTTATAAATAACTTCCATTATATAAGTTTGACTTGTATAAGAAGATATTGCTTTTGTAACATTACTTAAAGCAGGTAAAGAGCACTTATAATATGATTACATCATAAAGCCAGTTTACACTATACAGCAATTATACGATTAATTTGATTAACTTCTGCTGTGTTAAAATGGGATGTTGCTTGTGTTATAATGCATTATACTCTAAAGTATAACTATGAATAGGGAAAGTCTTATAATGTATTATAACTGTAGTTATAATTATATATGATAGGTTATAACTTATTATAAGGTGTATTATGAGACATTATGAATGCAGTATGATGCATGTATAATGCATTATAAATATAGGCTTCATAGAAAGTGTAACCAGGTCTTTATAATTTATTTTTGGTACTTTTCAACTGTCTTTTATGTATGGATTTGATTGTTTTAGTCACAGACCCAGACTTTTAATATTAAACTATGAAAATCCATTATAAAAAAAAGAAAAAAATTAATACATGTTAAAAACTATGATCATCTAAACAGAGTGAAATAAACACAAACCATTAAAAATTGTATTGCATGAAAATTATTTCTATCAATTTAGATATGAAAGCTGTACAGTTGTGTGTGTACATGTATATTTGAGGTGTGTGCATGTGTATACAGGGTCTGTGTACGTGTATATTCAGTATTTAGCGTGTGTGTATTTTGGTATTGTGCATCTGCTGTGTTCCTCATCACTGTTTGATTTGGTTTCACCTTGAATGTAGCACGCGGTATTGATTCAGCTCACGCACACACACACACACACACACACACACACACACACACACACACACACACACACACACACACATCGACGCCGGCCGTGGCAGCCATGTTAGGCACCTAAAGGATGGAAAGGCCGTTTCTTTCATCAGATTATCACTCTATTGCTCTCTCTCTTTCTCTCTGTTCAGTAATGATCAATTCTCTTTTCATATTAGTTTCACACTGTAAGGCCTCATAAATACAACGGCCCCAAAAAAGTGTTATGGCACTTAAGTTACACTTATAAAATGTATCATTCTTATTGCATTAAATAACAGAATATCAAAACCTAGTGGCATTTGCAATGTAATGCAATGCAAAAAATAAATAATAATAATTTCTGAATCATTGATTTTGTTTTGTCCATCAGTAAAGTATCTAAACATCCTTAAAACAAGACTGTGTAAGATAATACTTACTTTTCTGAGTCTTGAATTGGGTTTAGTTTTCGTGTTGTAACAAAAATGCATTTAATTCAAATTATATTCTCTTGAAATGTGATATCGACACAATTTTGCGTTAAGTATATTTATCTTGTTTGAAGAATGAGAGAAACTGACTTTATCATGACAACTCGTCATTTTTTTTTTCTTCTTCCTATTCAACTTTATTTTAAGAAAGGAAACGTCAGTGAACCAATTTGGTTACTCATTCCTTATTTATTTATTCAAATGACTGATGTAAGTCAGTCTTTGTTTCTCTTTCTCCTGTGGTACAAAAGTAATTTTCCTATTAAAATCATGGTTAGGTTTAGGGTGTAACCTCTTCAACTCTGAGGCATTTTTGAGCTGCCGTCCGAAATTTTTCACACTCAAATTTAAAAGCTCACCGTTTACACATAATGTGGACTAATTGCCAAAAATTGGTCTAATTTTTCAGAGAACCCCCTCCCCAATCTGGAATGCCCAATTCCCAATGCGCTTCAAGTCCTCGTGGTGGCGTAGTGACTTGCATCAATCCGGGTGGTGGAGGACGAATCTCAGATGCCTCCGCGTCTGAGACCGTCAATCCGTGCATCTTATCACGTGGCTTGTTGAGCACGTTACCACGGAGACGTAGTGCGTGTGGAGGCTTCACGCTATTCTCCGCGGCATACGCACAACTCACCACGCGCCCCACTGAGAGCGAGAACCACATTATAGTGACCATGAGGAGGTTACCCCATGTGACTCTATCCTCCCTAGTAACCGGGCCAATTTGGTTGCTTAGGAGACCTGGCTGGAGTCACTCAGCACATCCTGGATTCAAACTCGCGACTCCAGGGGTGATAGTCAGCGTCAATACTCGCTGAGCTATCCAGGCCCTCCACTGTATGTTTATAATCTTATGATAAACAGAAGTTTTTTTTTTAGTTTTTTTATTATTATTATGTTTTTTGTTTTTGTTTTCCTAACTTTGTAAGCTTGTAATTCTGGTTCTTTTCACTCCATCTCCCTCCAAAAAGGTCTTATTTTATCCCACTAGATGACCGCAGTCATCATAATTTACAGATCTGAAATGTAGTTACGATGGTATATAATATTTTATGATCAACAGTCGATAACATATATTTCCGATGATGTGTTTAGCATGCTTTTCCTTCTGGATGGCATATTTTGTTCTGGACATCTAAGATATAACATTGGATTATTCACACAAGCAAGCTCACAGACAAGTAAACAATGGCTTATATTTTAGAGAACTTCCTAAGGTAAAAGCAGATATAAAGTTTTTAGCTATTTGGGGCTTCCAGCAGCAGTGATCAGAGCATAAATGAGACGCTTGTATTTGATGACTTTACAGAAATCAAATTTCACTTGTGATTCTTTTGAAAATCTTTTGAACTGTGGGGATTAGGGCAACAAAATTAACACACAATTAGCTATACAGTCATATTCCTAAAAACGAGAGCTTTCATTTGATATATAACTTGTCTATTTACGTGCTATTTTAAAGACTTTTATTTTTATATTAATATTTCTACCACATGGCCACTAGGTGGCGCTGATTTGCGACGTGAATGTTTTGAGGCCTTATTTTGTTTTTTTATGTAACATAAATGCAGAAGTGATGATTATCTATGAAACGTTCAGATTCTAAGCTTTCAAATGATTCCTCATATAACTGACTTCTATATTTGGAGACTTGAACATTTTAAGTGTAAACTGTTCGCGACAGTGAACGTTTAAACCCGCTGGCAGGTCTGCATTGTTGAAGATTTAAGTAAGGGGTTGCACTTACTTAAAATCGTGTTAACATCCTTCGTTGCACTCAAAAAAATATTTAAGCCAATTTTAATGATTAACGCATTTCTATGTAATAACAAAATTCCTTCAAATTGAAGTTTTTATTTTGTTATTATATTGAAATGCATAAATCTTACATTTTATTATTATTTATTTTTTTAATATTTTTTGAGTGTGGTTAATTTGTTTTTCTTTATGGGAGTAAAAGTTGATGGTTTTTGTACGAGCCGACTTATAAAATTAATTTCAATTTTTGCCGTCTTGTGCAAATTATGACTTTTAACAAGACCGGTTTGGACTTCATCCATCCACTATAAATCACCTTCTTAGAAAAACTTAAACAGCATTTGTTTGTAGATTACACTTGCATTGTATGAGAAGTTTAGAGAAAGGTGTGTGTGTGTGTATGTGTGTGTCTGTGCGTATGTGCGTGCGTGTGTGTGTGCGCGTGCGTGCACGTGTGTGCGTGTGTGTACGTGTGTTGCATTTGTGTGTGTGTGTTTAATACTTTTTGGGTTAGGTGCATGTGTTTGTTTACTAGTATTCTATACACTGCTAACTGTAATATTAATAGCAGGACTTGTGTGTGGTATAGAAAACACACACTCACACCACGTGATCAGGTGTTGACTGCCCTCCACTGAGGATTATAAATATTTCAGTGTTTGTTGTGTTGTCATGGCTTTGATTTTAGTCTTTAATATTGCAGGTAAGAAGACATACAGACACTGATTAAACAAAGATGATCAGATCATACAATCTGACAGAATCTAGTGAGCTGCCTACAACCTGTTCTGCTTTTGGATATCATGTTTACATACTACTAAGTGCTCCAAACAAAACTCAATGTACACATTTTAAGACCTTATGAAACTGCCTATGATGACTTTAAATGCTGACTATGTAGGCAGCTCACTAGGTAATATAATATAATGAGACATGTGTGTTTGCACTTGTTGTGTTTATGTTTCTGGGATGATACTTTTTAATAACCGAAGTGTGTTTGTGAATCTATAAAGGCAGTTCAATGTGATTGTCACATTTTTGTCATGTACTGTTTGCTATGATGGCAGAAAATCGTTCTTTTGACTGCATTACATTTCTGTAAATACACCAGTAAATATCTATAGGGAAAATTAAGTTATGAAAGCACGGATAGAATGGCACATCAGGATGGAACTACAGGACATATGTTTACATTTTTATTTATAATGTTCAAAGTCTCACTCAAATTTTTTTAGCCTTTTTTTATTTTATTTTTTTTTAGATTTATGCATACATTTCGTTACAAAATTCCATCAGACTGAATTGTGTAATTTTAATTTAATTAAATTAATAAAACATTAACATTTTTCTATTATTTATTTAATTTAAAGATTTCTTTATTTAAGGATTTTTTTTTTTGTTAAATAGTTTTTGAAATTTAAATGTTATTAAAAGTTTAAAAAAATAAATATGATTATATTATAATAAAATATATTTTTTAGTGTAAATGCACAAATGTAAAATGAAATAAAATAAATTAAAACAGCTTTTTCAGCAGGTATATTCTAATGAAGTGCTTTCAAACATTGTTAGTAAAATCACTTTTTTGTAAAATACATTTTTTATTCTATTTGTTTTTTTAAATTATTATTATTTTGTTACAGTTGTTTTTTTGTTACACTAAAAGACTAAAAAAGACGAAATATTTCAAACGTAATCATTTGAAATGCCTGATTAAATTGTTTCCATTGGAAGTTCTATTAATCAATTGATAATGAGTTTGTCTATAATCGTCATGTCTACATGTCATGTGGACATTTTGATATCAAGAGCTGCCAATTTACTTGTAAGTGCTGCTCCATCCAGAGAGGTCAGAGGTCACCTGACAACCAACAGAAAGAGGATGAGGAGATTCGGGGAGTCAGATTGAATCAGCAGAGATGTGGCCAATCGTTCTGTCAGAGGATTAAACAATATCTGAGTCAATCGCGTTAGAGCTTTTAGTGCCAGGCAGAAAAAAAATTAAATAATATGATTTTTCTTTTGAAACAAAGGTACAGATATAAAGACAAAACACGTTTCTCTTTTTGGTCAGCAATGAAATAAAAGATGTTTCCTTTTATATGAGATCTGTTAATTATTACACATAATCTGAAAAACAATATTTGATAATGATTTGTGGTGCACATATACTGTAAATAGTAATAAAAGTATGTACTTATGTACTGCAAAATGATTACACATCAAGTACATTTTAATTTGGGTGAGCTAAATATATATATATATATATATATATATATATATATATATATATATATATATATATATATATATATATATAGTATGAATAATAGTATATAATATATAATACATAATATTCTTCATTATGCTAATATGCATAACGAATGTTAAATAAACCATGACCAAAAACAATATTTTTCTTTAGCACAGATTTTGCATGCAGATATGAGTAATTGATTTGTTGTGTAGTTTTGAGATCATACAACAGAGATTATTGGTTGTGTTATTGGTTGTTTATGATGAGCTGTGTTGAGCGGAGTGACTGCATTCAAAATATTGCACAACCTTGATTGCTGGTTTACATTTTTTGCTCTGTGGGTGAGGTCCATGCAATCCATTTTCATTGAATAATTTCTCTTTTAATATCTTTTCTGTCCTTTACAGTCAGTTGTTGATCAAAAAGTAAAAAGAAACATTAATTATTATATCACACATTCCACAGATATGGTAAAGAAACAACTAAACTGAAACACGTTTGCGAGACACTCGCTGAACTGCTGCTGTTCTTAAAGAGACGGTACCGTCGTAGTGCTTGTTATGCATATTAACCCTTGTGTTGTGTTCGTTTTGTGCTAACACATTTTGTGTTCCTGGTCAAAAATGACCGGCCCACTAAGATTGTTTATAAATCTCTCATATATTGCATATATTATCACAAGATATTGCATTAGATCTGTTTATCAACTTCTTTTATAATAATTATGACAGGTTTTATACTCCTTTTTTGAACATATTTTGAAAAACAATATTTATTTTTATTGATAGAATGATTCATTGAACTGAGCTCATACTGAGCTAGTGGGGGGGCACTCCCTGCAGAAAACAAACATATATATATATATAATAATTACATAATAAATTAACAATCACTTGCTTGATCTGAACAAAACTGGTGTCATTTTAAAGCTTAGAATCTGGACTTTACAATGCATATAGCTGATCCTACCCATTCTTAAATAATGCTTTTTAATTGGCTGACAAATAAAAACTGTTTCGTTCTCATAATTTGCAAATTTATCACAACAATTATATTCAGAGTTGGTAAAACCATAAAAAAAGATGAGATAGCCATGTCTTATATACTGTTGGAAAGATCTCAATTTGTAGAATGCAATGAGGAAATTAGTTTCACTCAGAGGTCAAACTGCAGTGAGTATTAATGTATGAAATTCCCACAGACACACATAAATATACAGTAATAAATAAGAGTCTTTTTGTCACATTTTTCTTTATTACTTCCTGAAACATACATGTAACATAGACAATGACATATTGTAACTTACAGCAGACTATCCCGATTCAAACGAGCCCAAACACAACATATGATGACAAGTAGATCTTATAATATTCCTCAAAGAGTGTACATGGAAAGATGATGCACAAAAGGGCGCTCAACACGTGTGTGTGTGTGTGTGTGTGTGTGTGTGTGTGTGTGTGTGTGTGCGCACGCACACATGTCCAAGGGCTTTGTGTGTGCAAACACACATTCACATATGTGCTCATCTAAAGGATTGGGATGCTCCTGAACACTTAATATTTCTGTATTTGAAGTATTCATTCATTTCCAATGGCCGGTCATTTTTGACTGGGAACACAATAAGTGTAACAGTGAAATAAAACCAAAAAACATGAAGAAAATGGTCCAATGTTTTTTGTGTGTTTTCATACACCATATGTGAACAAAGTCAAGGAATTTTATTCTAATTGGATTAATTAACAAAAAAGTAATCCGGGTCAAAACGACCCGAACACAACATAAGGGTTAAGGACACAATCGGATAACTCAACGAAAATACTTGTAAACAGCACAAATGATGTATATAAATAACAAACAGTTAACAAAGTGTGTAATAAATGTGTTAATATATAAATATTTAAAGGTGAATCGTACATAATGAATTATTTCAACAACATTGAAGAGTTTCACAAATCTTTGGTGAAACTTGCTCCATAAACATGGAATTGTTTTTTTTTTGTTGTTGTTGTTGTTTTACATCATACTTTAAACTTTAAACACTAGCACTTAAATGTTTGATGTGGAATTCTATTTTAATTTTTATGTTCCATCCTTGTGAATGTTTTATGTAAAAAGTTTAAAACCGTGACAGCTCGTTTAATTATTATATATGCAATTTCATGAAATCATATAAATAGATACAATGTGGAATTTGTACATTTTTAAAAAGAAAAAAATGTGATTGCATTCATGACAAACAAGGAAAAATCATGTGTGAAGAAACCCCCATCCAGGTTTTTTTTTCAGGTGCATTACGCTTACGTCATGTCAAAAGTCTGGCGAGTAAAAACAAAAATCTATTAGCCAATGGCGATCCTTTCTCCAGTGTGTCCGTAGAGAGTTGTAGCTGTTACTATTGTATATTGTAACAGTGTTTTAACATGACTGACACGATATACATTTTTTTTACCAATGCCGATTTTAACAAAAAACTATAGGCCGATACCGATTTTTTTGCTACTTGCCTTATTTTGTCATCAGATTTTACAATTATGCTTTAAAACCTACAGGAACCTTTTTACCGTTCCTGTAGCTCAACTGGAGCATGGCGCTAGCAACGCCACTATCATGGGTTCGATTCCTAGAGAGCTCAAAAAACTGATCAATTGTGTACATTGAATGCACTGTAAGTTGCTTTGGAGAAAAGCATCTGACAAATGCATGACATGTAAAAAATGTACAAAGAGTTACAAAAGCTTTTTTTTTTTACTGTTCTAACAATAAATAATTTCCATTGACCACTGGATCAGTTGAACACATGACAGGCCACAATTTTAAAGAGAGCCACAATGAAAGATAAATAGAAGATAAAACATAACATTAACATTGTGATTGATTTGTTAAAAAAAAAAAAAAAAAAGGTTATTTGTACTTCTAAAACATTTTTGCACTTCTGTTTTTGCAGTTTAATACAACAGAACATTACAAGTTCATACTATGCATATGTTGGACAATTCCACGGAAATGTCAACAACATCGTGAAAAAATGTAACATTTTAACCAAAGGAACAAAATCCCTTTTTAAAATCTATATTATAGTGGTATAATAGATAATGGATAATGCTGTTTCTGGATTGTTCATTTGAATCACTTAGTTTTTACAATGCGTGTGCTTAATTCATTTTAAATAAACTACCATGCTTATAACAGATATGCCGATGGTTTTATTTTGCTCAATAATTGGCTGATAAATATCGGCAGCCGATACATCTGTGCATCTCTACATAAAGTATCTGTTTTATAAATGGAAATATTCCCATCTAGAGTGGTCAGATATGAATGAACCGCTGTTGTAGCATGACATGTGTTTGTATAGTTGCTTTAGGCTCTTCGAAGTGTGTGTGTGTGTGTGTGTGTGACTAATTGCACCTCCTGTGTTTAAGGGGCTCCTGTGGTACACACACATTTGGTAACAAAAGAACCTCCCCATCCGACCGCGCCCCACACTTCCGAAAGCAAAGACCCCTAGAGTTCCCTTTATGGCACACACACACTCAGTAGTGATCCATTCCGTACATTTATAGTGCAGTAGAGACTGGAACACAAAGCAGAATCCACCACAAGCGTTACAGTGTTAATTCAGATGTGACTCGAGCTGTGGACATTTAACAGAACTTGTGCATCTGTGTTTTTTGTAACATGCAGCTGTCACCATGGTAACATGTATGTAAATGGTCTGCACTTATATAGAGCTTTTTTATAACCTTAGCGGTTTTCAAAGCGCTTTACACTGTGACACCATTCACCCATTCACACACACCAATGATGGCAGAGTTGCCATGCAAGGCACTAGCCAAGTTGGGAGCAACTTGGGGTTCAGTGTCTTGCCCAAGGACACTTCGGCATGTAGAGTCATGTGGACCGGGAATCGAACTGCCAACCCTGCGATTAGTAGCCAACCTGCTCTACCACCTGAGCCACAGCTGGCCCAAATGTATCATCAGTGCCCCATAAACCAAACTATGACCCCATCCACACTAATACATTTTCGCTTGAAAACGCATTGATTTTGCCACATTTACGTGTCTCGTCCACACTAGAACGCCGTTTACCTCCACCGAAAATAGAGCATTTTAAAAAAATGCATACCCCATTTCCGGATACTTTGGCAAAGGATGACATTAGGAAACTGAAAACGTATTAGTGTGGATGTGGCCTGTATCAAACCTTTAGATACTGTCGTTTCATCTGACTGGAACAAAACAAAATAAAGAGCTGCAGTAATTTTGCTCTGTTTAAAAAAATAAAAAATCTTAATGCTCTTTGACTGAAATGTGTATTTTTAATGGCTGATGCAATGATTTCTAGAGAGCAGGGTGGTTGATAATAGAGGTAGACCGATACATCGGTTTTACCGATTAATCGGTGCCGATAGTTGATTTTTGGAACGGTTATCTGCAAAAATCTTTGCCGATAGTTTCACGCGATAGTTTATTCCTCATCTGGTGAAATGATGTATATATAACGGAGCTAAATTTCTATCATTTTTAAAATAAAAGGCCCCTGTGTGTTTCGGGCTTGTTTATAGTTAAAAGTCAAGTTATGCACCAAATATTATTTGTTCTGGTTATTATTGGAATTTTGGTTGCATAATAAACTGTTTTGGGGATTTTATTCATTTTGGACTCTTGTAGCCTTAATGTTTGTGCATGTCATAGTAAGGAAAGACAAAGAAATCTTTGATTATTCTATAAATAATTTTTTTTTTTAAACTATCGTCCGATTAATCGGTTATCGGCCTTTTCCTCCACCTTATTTATCGGTATCGGCAAAACCCACTATCGGTCGACTCCAGTTGATAACTGATATATTGTGTATTATTTACATGATTATAATTTATTATATACATAAAACTAGTCAATTAGATCAGATTAATCAGCGTAGCCGATATATCAGTCAGTCACTACTTAATGTCTCGAATTGTGCGTGATTCATCACTGCACTTTATTTAATAACTTTCTCCACCTCGGAACCGATTTTTCTTTTCTGCTGATGTAACCAAGGTCATGTGGACGGGGATAAATAATATTAACCAATGATATCATAGCCTAACATGTTTACATCCAATCAAATCCCAGCGAATAAAATCAATTTCTGCCCTGTATTATTTTCCACTGAATATTGTTACACTCACAAATGTGTCACATTATAAAAGTCGTTTCTTGTATTTACAGTAGATTAATCTGTCTCTCTCTCTCTCTCTGACTGTCTGTAGGTTGTCTGTCTAACCTTCCCCCCAATGCTAAGAAGATCTGTAACTCATATGAGGAGAGGAGGAAACAGGCGACAGCTATCGTCCTGCTGGGTGTGATCGGGGCGGAGTTTGGTGCAGAGATCGAACCCCCTAAACTACCGTCGCGAGCTCGGACCAGCAGTCAGGCTCCAGAGGGTTTCGGTTTGACCACCGGCGGCTCCAACTATTCACTGGCCCGTCACACCTGTGAGTATAAACGTCACTCACACACTCATCAAACACAAATGCTAAGTGGGAGACTGGTATCTTTTTGTTAGAAGTTTTTTATGGCAGTTTCACCATAAAACTGTGTATAAATGGCAGTGTAAGATTGCTTGTCAGGCCCTTGCTGATGCAAGTGAATCAAAACACAATGTAATGGAATATAATGGAAAGGCATTAGCACATCTTTAGTATACAGTGGCAAAAAAAAAAAAAAAAAGTATGTGAACCCTTTGGAATGACCTGCATTTACAGTATGTGTAAATTTGTCTTAAAATCTGGTTTGATCTTCATCTAAGTTACAATAATGAACAAACACAATCTGTTTGAACTAATAACACACAAATTATTGTATTGTTCTTGTACATACTGAATACATCATTCAAACATTCACAGTGTTGGTTGGAAAAAGTATGTGAACCCCTAGAATTATGACGTCAGTAGTTAATTAGAGTCAGGAGTTGACAAACCTGGCATCTAATTAATGAAATGAGATTGGAGGTGTGGGTTACAGCTACTTTGACTTATAAAAAGCACTCAAACATTTTGAGTTTGCTATTGACAAGGAGCATCTGCTGACGTAGACTATGCCTCACAACAAAGAGATCTTAGAAGAATTGTTGCTCTCCATAAAGCTGGAAAGGGTAACACAGTTAACTCGAAGAGCTTAGATATTCATCTGTCCACAGTTAGACAAATTGTCTATAAATGGAGATGATTTAGTACTGTGGGTACTCTCTCTAGAAGTGGCCGTCCAGCCAAGATGACTCAAAGGGAACACCGCAGAATGATCAATGAGGTAA